>NC_056726.1:858798231-858823231 GCF_019279795.1 Protopterus annectens | reverse complement strand
CTCAATTTACTGCTATAGCTACAACCCTCTGTGCTGTCTAAATCATTGTTTCCTGTACATAATACACAAACGTTTTGAATGATATTAAGTGATTCTGTACTCAAACATCACCAGCTTTAAACGTCACTCTCACTATAAGGTTGCCAGCCCATGGGGGCAGAACACTTTATTTTCCCAGTATTTGTAAATTAAGAAGCTTGCCTCCCTGCAAAACTACATGTAAACATTTTATTGATTTGCTATAGCTATTTTGTATGTTTTGATTTTGATAGCTTGGTATGGTTTTGATGAGAATTCTGTCTTCCAGTCTGTCCCATCCTCTAGGACAACATTCATTGATGTACTTGTTAGTGGCATACCATAACACCAAGTGTGTATGTTTTGGAAAAAACAGTTGTAGTGTCAGTTTTGGAATCTCACCCTATCTAAACCTCATAACAAATGAATATACAGACCATTGTCCAAAAGAAAGATGCAAGAGAAATAATTCGAAAGCAAAAAAAAAGACAAGTCTTACGCAGGTGCTGTGAAATATAAGCATTTTTTGCCAGTTATGATGCTGACATCAGAGCTCTGCTTGTTTGTAGTGGTTGCTTCCCTTTCTGCATCAGTGATTTCATGGATAGATACACAGATATATTACACTGTCTGGAGGATATTACCTCTCTAGCAATAGACAGTCTCTAGTCGATTTGATTACATTTCCCTGCATCACCAGCAGGAGGCAGTCCATCTGAAACTTTATTTATACTGTGCCTCAAGCTCTTCTTACTTGTGTCTCACTTGAATGCACAATGCTTCCATTATATTCCCATGCTTCTAGTTACTAAATGCTTCCCTTTCACCCCTTTTATAAATTTGCTGCCCCCCTCCCTTTTTTTGTGATAAAAATGTTATTAAAGTCAAGACTAAAACATACAACTGTTATAAAGTAGTTGAAAAGATTTTTATGATACAATAGTTAAAATTAGAAGTAATGATATAAAAAACAAGAATAAACATAACTATTTACAATAGTGTTCACTACCTATGGGTTTAGTTCACTTTATTTTAAAAATAAAAATTGATATTAGTTTCATTTTATTGGTTTGCCAGACGGTCATTTATACTCTTCCAATAATTATAAGCTGTTGTATTCCCTGATGATCTAGGTCTAATTGTCATCATTTCAAGTTTAGAGACATCCTTGATAAAATCTGTAAAGTTTTGAAAAGAAGGGATTTGAGGCGATTTCCAATTTTTAGTGATTTCTTTCCTGGCAATGGATAGAACAGACCACAAGATTGAATACTTTTTTTGATTTTACACAATTTGGGACTGGAGTGTTAAACAAAATAAGTGATTTATTGATTGAAAAATTATCTGTAAAGATAGCTTGTAGGAACTTGTTGATATCATCCCAAAATTTCTTTAAAAGATGACAATCACAAAATATGCGTGCCCAATCTGCATTAATATCATTCTTACATCTCCAGCATAAAATGTTTTATTTAGATATCTTGTTGATTTTAAATGGTGTGAGGAATGATCTGTTCAAAAATCTCCAAGTGAAAATTCTCCATTTATGTGAGGATGTAGTTTTACAAGCTGATTGGAGTATACATAGTTTATCATTATCTGAAGGATAAGAATTATTAATGGTGATAAAGGATTTCCAATAATTTTCTGAATGAATATCTAAATCTGATTTTATTGATTTGTATATGTGTGAAAGGCTGATTTTATCAGGGTCATTCTGTTGAATGAAAACCATTAAGTACTGTATTAGCCTAGGGAATATTGTTTTAGTTGTAGAAGGAATAAGATTGAGCTTATCTTTGATGTAAGTCTAGCCATAACAATGAATCAAAATTATTCTCTTCAGTAAGAATGTTAAGTGGTTTTAACTCGTTCATCATTTGATACCAAACTAATAAATGCTTTTATTTAAATAAAGACATTTTATGATAATCTGTAGTGAAGATGATATTTTGTGTATAGGCTATAGGGAAAATAAGAAATTTCCAGTTTTCATATGATTTATGTCTAAGGATAATGTTTTTGAAGGATTTCAAAATTAAAATGATGTAGTTAGATCTATATAATTGAATGTAGTGATATGAAAAAAATTATTTCGATCTCCAAATAAATGTATTGTTTATTAAGTTAGACATACTAATTTTGTTAGTATTATTAGGATTTTGAGATAAACAAAGAATATAATCTTTCCATTTAGCTGAATATTTACTGTCTATAAGAAGAGTAATTGTTTTAATTACCGATGAAATTGCATAAAATTCTAGATTAGGCAAAGCAATACCACCATTATCCCAGTTGTACATTGGGATTCATAATGCAATTCTAGATTTAATTGGATGCCAGAGGAACTTATTAATAAGAGAATTTAACTTTTTAATTATTATGTGGATAGGGGGTATAGATATAGACTGCATTATATACAAAATTTTAGGAAGTAAAACCATCTTTATAAGTGACAACTTTTCTTCCATTGAGAATCTTATTTTTAACCATGAGCTTGTTAGGGTTTCTATTAATTGAATACTTTTATTGAAATTTATTTTAGTGTGTCTCTTAGGTTATTAGAAATAATTATACCTAGATATGTTATTTGTTGAGTTTGAGCTAAATATTTCTTAAAATTATCTTGTATGTTGAATTTTTTTTGACCAGCTAAGAGAATGTGTGCTTTATTATGACTGAATCTAAGACCTGAGTTTTTTTTTAAACTTGTCCATATTATTAAATAACTCTGACAAGGTAGGATTTTTACCCCCAATGTAATCAACATGTCATCCGCAAACAGTTGTATTTTTTTATGTTTCATTAAAACCCAAATCATAACCTTTAATGTTAGTATTATCCCTAATCAGGTTAGCCCATGGTTCCATAATTAAGGTGAATAACAGTGGAGATAATGGACAGCCTTGTGTAGTGCCTTTTTCAGTAGGTATGAATTGTGAAATATAGGAGCCTATTTTGACATATGCTTGACAACCAGTGTAAAGTTGGGTAATAAGATTTGTAAAGTTTTTGGAAGAGTTAAGTTCTCCCAGTAGTATAAATAAATGTCAAATGCACAATTTATGCCTAAGCTAATTATAGTTAGGTTATTTTGTAAGTTCTTCACTGATTCTATTAATGTTAATATTCTCCTAATGTTGTGATATGAGGTTCTGTTAGTAATGAAGCCAGTTTGATCAGAGTCTACTAAACTAGGAAGGAATTTTTTGAGTCTATTTGCATATATAGACATGAACATTTTGTAATCTGTATTTAATAAAGGAATAGGTCTGTATGAATTACATTTGACAGGATCTTTATCCTGTTTTAAAATAGGAGTGATAAAAGTATATTTCCACAATGGTGGGATTAAATTTTTAATTTGGGCTGTACTGAAAACTGAATGTAAAATCGAGAGAGCTTTTGTAGGTAGAATTTTATCAATTTCAGGGGTTATGCCATCATTACCCAGGGCTTTTTGTTTTAATTTGTTGATTTGTATTTGAATGTCTTTACAGATTATTTGTCTGTCTAATAATTCAACTTGTTGTTCAGTTAACTTTTTTTAGTTTTTATTAATGAATGACCTTATATCAATTATGGGGTTTATTGACTCAGTGGACTGATTTAGTTTAGAAAAAAATTCTCTAAATTCATTTAATATGTTATGAAGACCAGAATCCTTTTTCTTTTTTTGTGGTGAACAAAGTTCCTTAATGTGATTAAATATATTCATTCTTTTAATTTTGTTGGCTAGCATATTTATGGATCTAGGGTTTGATGAAAAAGAAACAAATTTAAATTTCTATAAACTAATCTTTATCTTATCATCTAAAATCTCAAGATATTTCTTATTTAAATAATCTATATATTTTTTAATAGTTTTATCGTCTTTGTTTTTTAAAAGATCTAGATTCAAATTATCAAGTTTTGATTGTATCTCATTTAAATCTTTATCCCAAGTATTTTTTTTATACCAATCAATTATCCTACTGTATAAATAGGCTTTCATTGCATCCCATATGAAAATTTCGGAAGTGTCTTTAGTGACATTGTGTTCGATGAAGTTATGAACTTCTATAGATATGAAGGATTTAAAATCATTCAAATTAGAAATGCATGCTGGAATCCTCTTTATCTGAGCATTATATAATGAGTAAATAAATAAGTCAAAAGTTATAGAATTATGTTCAGTGAGGGGATATGCAATCACCTTAGCATTAGTTAAAGAATCAACTAAATTATTAGAGATAAAACTCTGTCTATCCTTGACAATGAGTTATGCCTGTGAGACAAAAAAAGTGTAGAATAATGATTTAGTATCTGCATAGTTATTGATATCTCTTAGACAAAAGGAATCAGTAAATTATTTCAATAACCTGGCAGTGGATGAAATCTTCCTATTACCAGTGAAGGTGGAGTCTTTACTATCAAAAGTACAATTAAAATTACCAGTTAGTATCGTGTCGCCTTTTGAAAATTGAATAATGTGTTCTATATGTTGCTTTGCTGTTTAAGTCCAATGCCAGGAATCCAATATATGTTAAATAAAGTGAATATTTTACTATTAAATTCTATTGTAACAGATGCTACCATACCTCTATTATCTTGGTATGTATCTATTATTCTAGAGACAGGAAGTCTGTTATTCCATAGTATTGCAACACCTCTTTTTTTTACCATGTTCAGAGCTAACTAGTAGAGAAAAGGATTTAGAGTCTAATTTGGCAAGGTCATCTGCTATCAAATGAGTTTCTTGTAAGAATATCAGTTGAGAATTTTGGAGTTTAGGATATTTAATTAAAGATTTTCTCTTGTTTGGGTTGTTTAATCCATTAACATTAAGTGAAATGCAATGTAAGGAAGTCATGAATTAGATTCTTTGTTTAATAATACATTCTAACTCTGAGTGTTATTAGTTGTTTGTCTGTTAATAAATAAGAGCTATATATAAGGAACACAACAGTATTTCTATATATCATATAATAAGGTAGTAAAACCAAAGATATGTTTAAATAGTGGTCATTAATGTGAATTGTAGTGAACATCAATAACGATATTTTCAAAAATGTATAACTCAAAATATTAACTAAAAAGAAAACAAACCCTTCTGGAGTTAAATACTCCTAATTTGAGTGACATCAATCACTCAAATTGTCTTTCTATCTAGCAGCAAATTATAGTCAAAAACTGCCCAGATATGATCTTACGTGTATTTATACAGTATGCCTTAACAAAAGTCCAGTAATCCATTTATTAGTGGTATATACTAAAATGGTACTACTTACTAGACATAGTTATTGAATACCAATGCGAATGTGTTGATGAATGTTGTAATGTTTATAAATGCATAGTCAATAGCGTTATGCAATGACAGTACAAGTGTGGTGTATATAGAATATTTCTGGCTATAATAAGAAAAATATATGACGCTAAGGACTAGTCATCTGCCTTCCTTATATTCTATCTTACTCTCCCTCTTCCTATAGCATGAAATTACATCACACTGAGACTACACTATGAAATATTTTGAAACAGGTCGTGATGCTATGAAGCAAGAATAGTTTAATGAGTGTGGTGATTAATAGAGAGCATTGAAATTAGCAATCTAAAAAGTAAAAAGGGTGTTTCAGATAAGCCACACAAAATACAGTGCCATAAAATGTAACTATTGTATCCCTCACTTTCTAAAAACAAAATAGAGATAATACCATAAGCAATAAGATACTTAATTATGCCAGATTAAGTAGACAAATGAAATGGCTTTGTTATTAAAAATGAATAATATACTATATATTGAGCAACATCTCAGTATGCAACATAAGGCAGTTATATTAAATTATTATAATATAAAAAAGAACAATTCAATGCTTGTTTCTTTTCCTTTTTTCTTTTCTCCTCCTCCCTCCCTTCCACTTTTGAAAGACCATGTAGTTTTAAAGTTGCATCGTTGGATTACAACTGAATGTTAGCAGGTTAGTATTTCTTTTCTATTCTCTTCTTTTTCTTTCTCCTTTCTTTTCCCTCTTACCCCTTATTCCTTTTCCTTTTAAAGAAAAAAATGCACAGTAAAGCAGGAAGAATGTGTTATTAAAAGTACAAAAACAAACAGTGTAAATATACTAAGCAACAGATCCATTTTATGTATATATAGTCCATCAAAGTCCAAGAATATTCATTATTTGTGAGACTAAGTACAGTACCTTTATAAGTGGGTCTTATTTTTCCTTTTTTCCCTTCTTTCCCTCTTCACCTTGTCATTCTACTCTCCTTTCTCTGCCCCTCCGCACACAGCTCTATCGTGGCTTAGTATCACTTCTTAATTCAAAATGATCACAATGTGGTGTCCAAGTGTCTGAGAGGTTGAACATTTACTAGCTGGATGTCATTCTAGAGTTACAGACGACAGTAGATTAATGTTGTTGCTGATTTTCCATTGAGATGAATGAGGATCTGTGCATTGGATGCTTCCATATTGTGGTCGGAGTGCTGACGACATCATTCTTTGTCAGAAAGTCATCTAACAGCTGATCTTTAGTCTGCAAGTTTGAATAGTCAGCTGGAGGTTGTAGCGGGAAAGAAAGTGATAGCGAGACTTACAAAACTAACCTCCTACAACTTCAGTAATTGCTCAAGACATCCCGAACATACTAAGATTAATACAAACACTCGCAGAGGGAAAAAGAAAAAAAAAATGTTGAAACATGAATCAAATCCAAGCCCCAAGGCATGACACAGTGAAATGAAGCAAAAGGGAAAAGAAAGACCAACAAATGCACAAACCCCCAAAAATTCCCACAGGGAAGTCTGCAGCCAACACAAGATCTCCCTAAAAATAACAGGACACCAAATACAAAACAAAATAAATGAGGGCAATAAACCCCAGCATGTACACATGAAAGCCATAAGGGTTGGGAGGGTGGCTTAATGGCTAAGGTGTTTGCCTTACAAACACAAGTTGCAGGGTTTGAGTCTCACAAGGAGATAATTGGCTAGGCTTAAAATGGCTCGCAAGGGCAGTTAGTTTAGTACTAAACTATGAACCTATGAATCTATATCAAACAGCACATCCAACAACGCTAACTCATCAGCATCTCTCCAGGACTAGAAAGGAGAGTAGCCAAGACCCACAAACCACAAAAAAAGTTGCTCAAACTGACAAAAAAGCAATAAACATTAAGAACCATTTCACCACAAAGCATTAAACCCACTCCAACAGTCCAAATGTAACTATAAAATGACAGCGTAACAAGGATCCAATCCAAGAGACCGCTAGTTACAAAGGACAACACTTGGACTGTCAAATGTTAGAGAACACTTATTCCCTTCTAGCTTGTATATGATTAATTTATATCATGTAAAGGATATTTTATGTCAAGTTAATGATCTAGATACTAATATAATAGATTATAATGAAACATGGGATTAATAACAATTAAATATATAACAAATAGCAGGAAAATAAATAATATGCGACACAGACCAATGAGAATGGATAAAGTAATTGCAACACTCACCTGTTGAACCATTTTCATCTTGCAAGACTTCTGGGTTATGTAGAAAGATTTATAATTTATATATTGGATCAAAAATAAATAAATAAATAAAAATCAGAACATTGTGGATTAACTCAAGTCATTTATTTTTTTTTAGTTTTTTTTTTTTGTAGTCTAGAGTTTTCCAAGATCTGTTTTCCACTAATCTCTTGAGGCTAGAGGAAGCCCAGTCCATATCATCTATTTTATCCAGGATTTTATTTGATTTTATATATGCGATGGCTGGTTCTAGTTCATCAAATATCTTGGGACCGTCCTGAAGAAAGATTTTTAGCCTTGCTGGAAAAAGTAAGTGTGTTTTAATTTGAGCGTTTTTAAGTTCTTTGAGTAATGGCAAGAATAGTTTCCTTTTGACAATAACTGATGAGGAATAATCATTGTCAAACCGGATGACATTATCTTTAAATTTGATGGGAAATTTGGACCATGCTGTCTTCAGTACAATTAAAATCTAACTATAACAGATCTTGTAGAATTAGCTTTATTATTGTTTGATGTAGTCAAAGATCTATGAGCCTTTTCAATTCCATATGAAAGGGCTTTGGGGAGTTGTGGGATCTCTGGTAACCATGATGTTAAAAATTTCCCCATATTATTATCTTCCACATTTTCTGGCAACCCGAAGATTCTGATATTGTTTCTTCGAGATCTGTTCTCTAGATCATCTATTTTTGCTCACATTAAGGAATTTTGCTTTAAAATGCTTTCTAAATTGTGTTCATTTACTTGAATTCTACAGTCCATGTTGTTTAAAGATGTTTCTTTTCCATTGATTTGTTCTTTTTGTTGATTAAGGTCTTGGTGGATAGTTTCTATTTGTTGAGAAGATTTTTCCTTAAAATTATCCAAGTTCAGATCCAATTTATCTATTTTTGTAGAAAGTTCTTGAATGGTAGATAGTAAAGTTTGTAGTTCCTTTTTAAAGAAATATCTTGTTGTGATGATTTAGTGAGGCTCATACTGTTAACTGGTGTCAGAGACTTGACTCATATTTTGACAGACAAATATAAAAAAAAATAACAAAAATTGAGATACTATCTAAATAGACTTTAGGAATAAACTAAATATGTAAAAAGAATTTCGTATTAGATAGATATGTTCAAATTTTCCTGTCATAAAAGATATGAAGAAGCAGAGCTGACAGAAAATGCTGCTACTCAAGGCTCATCCTTAGCCATGCCCCCTCCCTTTTGATATATCCATTACTTCGACTATATGGTGATCTCACTATGCTGTTGACTTCTCTCTTCATTCACTAAATGCTCAGACCTATTCTGTCCAAGTAGTTCATAAGAGAAAATGGCAGGTGATGTGATTTACTACTGTCACAAATGCACACCATGCTTTATTCTAATGGGGTGTAAGAAATGTAAATTGTTGGTTAAGTAGTTTGCAGTGAATGTAGTAAGCAGATAACTGCATAGGCTGCACAGATCATTTACTTAATGTCTGCCTTTGCAGCCTGCATTCCAGTTATCCCATAGCTGCTATTTTGGTGACATATATGTAGCCGACTCAATGATGCATTGCCTTTCTACAGTTACTGTAACAAGCACATTTCTTCAACTGAAAGAAAATGGTTTACTTTATGTATCCATTTTACAATAAAGTGCCTCCCCAGAGTGTAATATCGCAAAGGATATCGTATAGTAATCAGCAACACAAGTTATATATTTCTAGTGCCAAATGAATGGGGCATCGCCTTTTTGTAGTCATACTTAGACCACAGATTGAAGGTCTCACCACCTCACCCGTTTTAACAGTAGCGGCAACTGCTTAGTTAAGTATTTATTTTGAAATAATACTGACAAATGCTATGTGATCATTAACACAATAACACCATTACAAAATTGACATAATGACTCAGCATAATGTGGTATAAAATGCTAAAGATCTCTGCTGGTCTGATCACATCAAGTAGATGCCAAAAAAAAAATAGAATTAAAATGGAAATAATTGTCTTTTATCTTCAGCATATTTTCAACATTGTAGTACCCACACAGCAAGGGACCTTTTAGCTTTGCCTACTAGCTCTGTTAGTGTTGCATGAAAGCTTAACAAAATGAAAAGATGTAAATACGGGTCTGAACTCCAGTTAGCTGACAGTGATACGCTGCCACATGGAGACAACAAACTCAAAGTACGTACATTGTCTGAGATGAAAATCGTATTTATCAGACTTGATACTAAGCAGACACTTGCACAAATTAGCTGAAAGCACTGTTACTACTCCTGATGTCACAGACAATTGTAGGAGCTGTACACTTTTAACTTATGTATATTTGCAGAGAAGTAACTTGTTTCATTACTGATAAGTGGCATTTTGCTTTGCAACTTTTCTTATTTATAAATAACTTTTTGCATAGCCAATAAGTACTTAAAACCTTCCAACAAAATGAGATTGCTGTAGTTATTCATGAAAACAATACTTCACCTAAAAAAAGCATGCGAATAGCAAACTTATATGAGCTACACGCTCTAGGTACCTAAACCTTGTCACCTGAGTAAACAGAACATGCTGAAGGGATAGCTTCCTGTCCCAGAGATTTCCCATACTCTGGAACAGACTACCTATCTATGTCAAACAGAGCTCCTCATTAGCACGCTTCAAGAAAAACCTTGATGATTGGATGGGAAATAGGAAATTCACCCCGGGGATCACTTCTGTGGCTCTGCTCATAGGTGGCACAGGGAAATAATTTTCTTGGGTGGCGAAAGCCAGGGTACCTTTCTGGCTAGGCTTATATAGGCCCTAGGGCCAATAGCCTAGTACCTACCTATGAAACTATGAACCTATGAACTAAAACTACAGAAGCAGGTTATATTTTCAGTTAAAGCCATGCTTATGCTCAAAGCAGTCTCATCGTTCTGTTTTTCTGTTGGATAATACCAGTCTGTGTATCCCATGCCAGTTTGGGTGATTTCAGAAATGCTAGTTCTACTTACTGGCCTGCCATTTTTCATGCAACACACCTATTTTCTAGGGCATTTTTCCACTGTGTCTGTTGACCATTAGCCTCCTTCTTAATGGTCTTGAGGCCATTCATTTTCCCAGCACTGGACAACACCCGCTGTGAAATGTAAGGTGATGTACAGGACCATTATAAAGGCAACCATGGAGGGTGGTTTTGTATGCTCATCAACATCTATTAATGCCACTGATGGTGCTATTCCTGAGATTCAGAAATGCATGCACTGTGTACACCTTTCTGAGTGAACAGACAACACAAGCATAACTCACACCTTCATTCTCCTAATTTTAGTTTTCCCACTGATTTTCTTGCAGCTTTAAATATTGACAGGGATTCATAAATATATATATATTTTTAGGCTCTAACCCTCCACCAAGTGACTGCCTTGTTTACCTATATCTTTAAGGTGTCCCACTGTGCCTTACTCCTGTGGACACATGCTTACACACACATTTCGGTGCCATGCAAGTTTCCACTTGCATGATAATAACTGACTATATATAAAAAGAAAAAAAAACACTTTTGTCCCCCAAGATGAGTGAGTGGGATTGGATAGTCAGTAGGCAGGGCTTTATCTCTCAAAAATTCAAAGCTAGGTGAATACTGATATATATTATTCTGCAGAAAGATGCCTTCCCATAGTGCCCAGCGTATGTTCTGGGGGATACTGAGCACAATGCATGTAAGAATCTGAGGTAAAAGACTTCAGTTTAAATTATGCCATCTCCCCATAGCTACTCAATGGTTTAATTGTAGGTTTGTTGATTTTAACATTCCTTGTTAAAATGTATTTGATTATCTGTAGAATTTGAATGTGTAAGAGCATTTGTCATTCTAGGCAATATATTACTATGCCAGAAAAATTCACCATCACAGCTGGCAAAAATGCACTGTCCAACATTCTAACAGACAGACAGACAGACAGAAGAAAATAAAGTCCTCAACTCACTAATTGTTTTACAAAAGTGTGTCTGCTATGCCTTCTTAGAAATAAAAAGTTATTAAGTAATATATAAATAAAGAAATAAATGCAATTACCATTATGTCTGCCTTAGAGTGCATTCCTCTTTCAAAATCCTAAGTATTTTTTATACCTTGGTACTAGTGACTCAACTGGCATCACTGTCACCGAAGGACCATCCAAGGGCTTTCTCATCCTGTGAAAGGGTCACTAGGGGATCATCTAAGAAGTGGAGTCTAGAAGCTGATAGGCAGCTCTGTCATCCCAAGGCAGCAATATTGGAGGATTATCATAAGGCTGCTATATAGTCTGTTTCTCATCCCAAAGGGGTGGGGGGGGGGGGTTAGACCTTTCATGACAGCACAATTTATTGAGATGATGAAGATATAATGATGCTGCATTGTTGAAATCACCTTGGCAGGTTCCTGTTGTCAATGCACACACACACACACACACACACATATATATATATATATATATATATATATATATATATATATATATATATATATATATATATATAAACAGCCTTGTCAGGCATACTGCAAGCAGGGAATGACCTGGGAATAAGATTAAATTGTAAATATCCAATGTTTCCAGGCCATTAATAGTGCATACAACCCCTGGGGCATGTTAGTAGGGTCTACTTTGCATGTGCTTCCTGATACAAGTAAAATAATGTGGTTGTAACAGAAACAGCAATATATGAATAGGGCTAGCTAACTCTGGACTTGACTGATATACAAAGCATTTAATTTCACTTTCCTGTCTGATAAGGCTGAACTGTCCTGTTCATTTTTAAATATACATTTATTGTTGCAATGTTGAGTAATAAACTGTCTCTACTTGCTATTTATAGAGTGTGGATTAACAGTATCACAGCTCACTGACCAAATTTTATTTCATCATGATAGGCTTGGAACTCACATTCAGCTAAGCAGTCATCTAACAACCTGAAAGATGTAGACAGCCCATTTCAAGCATGCTTTAAACAAGGTGCTCTTCTGAAAATTTTCGGGGAAAACCATCTAGACGTTTGTGCAGTCATACAGGTTTTCCAGTCTAACTTTTAAAATAACAAGCAAGAAGAAGGTTCATAACAGAAACATCATTACAGTTTCTTAAAATTACATTAATCACAACTGCACCTCTGTGATCATGAAATCAAATCCTACTAAATTATGCCTTAGAACAAAATGAAATGAATTGTAAATGTAAATATTATATATTTACAAACTATCTTCTTATCCTGTAGCACCTTACAACATAGAGTGTATTTTTTACTGAAAAAGCTCTGTGCTATTTTAATGTAATAATTTACTATCTTTCTAGGTAAAATAATCATTGCCACTGTTTCTCAGCTGTAATTCATATCACAAAAGCACTAGCAAATGTATTACACCTTGACAGTTTAGACTGGTCAGCTAGACAGAATATATCTAAGAGGTAAAAGTAAATGAGTGTCTGGTGAAAATGTGCAAATGCTCACTGACAGTAATGAAATGTCATACACTTTGTTGTAATAATTTAACTGCATTTTACTTTTTAACTGCTTTCTAGCCACCAGCAGCTCATAGGTGTGTATAAGCAGCATCTTCACTGAAGAATAACATAATATACGTAACACAGCAGTCTTGGAAACAGAGGAAAACTAATCGTGCTACTGTGGCAGAATGGGTAGAATTGCCACTTCAGAGCGACAGGTTTTCGCTTGGGGTGCCTTCTGTGGGGAATCTACATGCCCTCTGTGTTTCCTTTTCTTTCTACATTCCAAAGACATACTGTAAGATGAATTGTGGAGTTTGTGTGTGTGACATGGAAGAAAAACCTGATAACCTACTTCTGTTTCCCTTTTTGCCTTGTAAACTCTACAGGTAGCATTTTACTGCCCTGAGGTCAGTCACGGAGTCAAAGGTGGCTTGTAAAAGAGTGAGTGAGTGTACAGCTATATCTGCGATCTAAAACATTGTCATTCACTTTGTGTACAGAGTGAATATAAAGAGATTTTAGAAAGCAATTTCTACAAACCTGTTTCATTTAAAGACATTCTGTAATTAAAAATAAAAAAAAGTCCCAGCATGAAATGGGCAAGAGGTCTGAGAGCACAAAATGGGTGTGCTTTCTTTGGAATCATCTCTTGCTACAGCTTCTTTTCCATGTAGCATAATTTATGCATGATGTACTATTCATTTCTATATGGCCTAAGCCATGTGCTTTAGTCTTTTTCTTAATTTGTTCCAACAACCTTTTATCCTTTTACAAACAAAAAATAGTCTCTAGGTTCTCTGTCCTTTCATTTATTAGCCAGACTTTCTTTTACATATTACGTTTTTTATCTGCTTTCACAAGTAGCTTTGTCTGTGCAAGTTAACGCTTACAATGTAATACATACAGATTTCTGTTGAAATCTGTCTAGAATTTGGTGTCCAGAGCACTTGGTCAATATTTGTCTGTGTGACACAACTGAACTGCAGTATGGATTGAGCAACACAACATTTGCTCAGACTCCTGTTTGTGCAACTTCTGGATGGTCAACAAAGGTAAGTGAATGGTGTGTCTGTGTCCGTGTGCATGTGTGTGTGCATGTGCGTATGCGCGTGCACATGTGCATGCGTGTGCATATGTGTGTGTGTGTGTGTGTGTGTGTGTGTGTGTGTGTGTGTGTGTGTGTGTGCGTGTGTGTGCATGTGTGTTGGTGTGTGGGGAGGATGTGTGTCTTAGCTGTTTTGTGTAGATGCAGTAGTGCTGTGAGAAAAGCTTTTTTAAGCTGAAGTGCACATTAGGGTTGCAGCAAGGATGGGTTTAAAGTTAATACATATTACTAAGGTGGAGTAGTTGGAGCTCTATATGTTTTCAGACTATTTTATACTATTATGTTAGAAGGCATTTTTAAGGTCTGCAAAATGTTTAAACAACAGTTTTTTTATTTTACCCATCTTGTATACCAGTCATGAAATATTGTCTGGTAAATATTTATTTAAAATCACTTTTTTATTATTATTTATTCTTTCATATATTCACTGTGTTTCCTACATATGACATTTATAAATTTACTTTCTTCTGACAATATCATAGATCATGGTCTCACATAACTTGGCCATAAAACCACTGCTAAATTTTATCACATTTCTTTTTACTTTTATCTCAACCTTGTACAATATTGTACATTTCATGAGATTCAGCCCTGCCAACAAATACACTTCTGTGTTGAATATACTTAATGCATTTGCTTTATTTCTCTCGTCTAAGACATATACACATGTTATATAGTTTGTCTTTCCTAGTAAATAACTTTTCAGATGTACAATTACTGGTTATTTGGTGTTATGAGTTTCAGCTGCCCCAGTGTTGTCAGCCTCATCACTCTTAATATTTCTTATTTCATCTCCATATTTTCTTATTCCCAAAGCCATTCCTAGGATTGCTAAATTCTCTTTGTTTCCTTGTTTGCCTTCCTTTTTTTCTTCTATATATTCTTACCCTTAGTCTTTTGTAAGTGCTGTATCCCATATATTTTATGTTTAAGTGCTGAATTCCATGTATTTTATGTTCCACATTAAGCCTAACCCCCTTAAACATCTTCCTCACCCTTTTAACTATTCCTTTTATGCTGTGTTTGACCTTGGTTATTTCTGTCAAATCATGTGCATACATTTTAATAACAAGGTATTCTGCTGCACTCTTTGTTTTTAGTATATGCAGCTTAGAATGTTTGATTAATTCTTTAACTATTTTTATCTATCTAGCGATTTGTCTACACACACACACACACACACACACACACACACACACACACACACACACACACACACACACACGTACACATATATTAAGCTTGTGGTTATCTACAAGTAGATAACCACAGATTTAATGAGTAGCATTGCTTTTTAGGTTTACTGTTGGTATAACGATTGTAACAATTTTGAATTTCAGAATAATGAGACCAAACGATTGTAAGCTGAGAATGTTGAGGAATACAAGAACAAACAGGTACACTTGCCCCCCCTTTTCAGACCACATTAGCACTTATTTCTGTGTCTGCGCAGGGTGGGAGGTTTGATATTAAACATTGTTCACTCCTGTTATCCTCTGCATTTTGGCTTAAAATCTTTTGGTCTTGTTATTCTGGAACCTGAAATTGTTTCAGTAACTAATACAATTAGTAAACCATTTTTCTTCCATGTTAATTAAGCAGTAATCCATGACCCGGTATGGGTATATCAGGATTTACTCATGGCTGGTGTGGTTTGCTTATAAGGGTGAAGCTCAAGTGATTAAATAAAGCCAACAATGGGTAAAATCCTAATACACCCACACCTAGTCATGGATTATTGCTATTATACAATGACACTATTTAAGAAAGAAATTGCTAACCTTTCTTACACAACATCTTTGTATAAGGGTGCTGAAGTCTTCCCCTGGGTTGATCTTTCTTTACTGATGTACTGTGCATGCTTATGGGACTTGCATCCCCATGCTTGCATAGTACATCAGTGTACTGCAGAAACAAGGGAGAAAAGCAAATCTCTATTGGCTTCTTTTTCTTGTCAACATCTTTTGAGGGACAGTGCAGAAATAGAAGGAAAATTTAGTACATTTCTGTTTCTTTATTTTTGAGAACTTACCTGATTTTTCTCTTATTTTGCACTGTCCCTCAACATGTTCCAATAGAAACATTGGCTGCTCAATGCTACTTCAGCGGCCGGACTTTACTCTACTAGTATATGTTCAATTTACAATGGACAGTCTGATCGGGCTGTCCAATCTGCTCATTTTTGAATACAAATGAGTTATCATTGTATAATTTATCCAAAAATAAAGAATAGTTCCCCTGACAGGCAAACACTCCTCCCAAAGGAGTTAAAGAATAAACATTAGGTAAATCAGTTCAGGAAGGAGTGAAGCTAGGTAGTCCACAGGTATGTCGCTCTGGATAACTCCAAAATAAGTAAAGCAAACAAAGTATATCCAAATAAAGCTCGAAGTTCTGTGGTTCACACAAATGGTTTATTGCAATAGACAAGCGCTTTCGCTAAACATAGCTTCTTCAGGTCACTTTAATGAATAAAAGAACAAAATTCTTCAATATATAGTCATGTCAATCAACCAATACATGAAGCAATCATAGATTTACAAGGGAAATGTAAAAAACAAAGTATATGTGTGTAAGGTGTATGAATCTAAAAACATATAAAGCAATGCACCTATATTAAACAGTTAGACTTAACTTATGAGGCTATATATATAAATATGCATAATAAAATGTCTGTATACTATCTATATTATATGACAATGTGTATGGATATAAAAAATGGATATATCAGTGGTTGTCATGATGCATAAATATTCTACTTTACTAGTAGAAGTATTAGAAATGCTGGTTTATGTATCATGAATAGATACCTGGATGTAAAAAGCACTGAAGAATCATTAAATGGTGCTATCATAATATAGTCTATAACATTACAAAAGCAGATATATGGTAGTATTTAAATCATGTCTAAGTCCAGGAACAAAACATGTATGTATGTATAAATAGCACATAAATATACAAATATAGAGATCAATGCATCATATAAATCAATATATATTCCTAGCACATAAAATATGTGTTCTTACTGCATAGGTATCCTTTTTAACTGATCTATATGTTAAAATGTTTAAAATGTTAAAAAAGATATAGATAAATATACTGGAGATCATTACAAAGATGCTTTCAAAATGTGATCTATCACGTTACAAAACTATACATATATATATATATATATATATATATATATATATATATATATTAATACATGCATAATGAATTGAGTCAGAAAACGAACACACATAAATAGACAAACACATAAAACATAGATATCACATTACTTCAAAGACATAAAAACTTCATGGAAGGTATACATGTTTAAAAATGCTAAATGTGCTAAAAATACTGAATATATGTATATATATTAAATATAAAATATAAAATATAAAATATTGGGTGACTCAATGAGAGATAGGTATATGCAAATCAATTTCTGGAGGATATTTATGCATGACAGTAATATCGAAATTAATAGCACTCAAATCACTTGATGTTTCTACGTTTCCTAAGTCTAGGCTTGATCGAGGCTCTTTCATTCAAGCCTGACCCACTATCAGCCCTTAATCGAACAATCCAATCACTTTCTTTGTTCTCAGTATCAGTTCTAATATCACCACCTCTTATACTAGGTATTAAGACTTCAAGGTCCCTAAATAGGAAAGCATGTGTATGGTCATGAGTGTTAACATGCTTGGCTAGGGCATTGTGTGGCGATCCTTTCCTAATGTGATACACATGCTCTCTTATTCTGTCTCTAAATTTTCGATTCGTCTTTCCTACATAAAAACTCCTACATACTTGACAGACTGCAAGATAGATCACATTTCTTGTCATGCAGTCCGCAGCTGCTGTGGTGTAAAAAGTGCGTTGTGTGTCAGGATGTATAAAATTAGATTCACAATCAATATAGTGACAAAAATTACATTGTCCACATGGAACAGTAGAAGCTATAGTCATTCCAACTCTCCTAGGTCGCGAATAACAGAGCATTCTCTTAAGATTTTTCTTATTTTTATACTGAAATTTTGGAAATTCACCAACTATCTCCTTTAAATCATCATCAATCTGGAGAACTGCCCAGAATCTACTAATTATATCCCTGATTTCGGAATTATCAGAGGTAAAAGCAGTTGTAAATTTCACTGTAGATAAAGTAGTGGATAAATTCTCTTTTGATTGACAACCTTGGGCAATAGGTCCAAAATATGGCATGGCCGTGGTAAGCCTTAAATCTGACATATTCTGCATACTATTATTCACTTCATTAATATCATAGCCTCTATCAATTAGTCTGCCCTTAAGATTCTCTAATTCCATACAGAAACCTTCTTCAGTTGGATTCAGGCGGGAAGCTCTAATGGCCTGACCCTTGATAATATTTTTAAACACAAAGGAAGGATGCATACTAGATCTTAGCAATAAGGAGTTGCTATAACATGCCTTCCTAAAAACACCTGTATTAATCAAACCATTAGGTAATTTCTCCAAAAACAAATCTAAGAATTCGATCCTATCTGTCGAATAGTTCATAGTAAATCTTAGATAGTCAGTTAGTTTATTCATTTCACTCAATAGTAATTCTAACTGCTCTGGTTTCCCTTTCCAAAGAATAAAAACATCATCCACAAAACGTCGAAAGAAGGCTACATGGTCTCTAAATGCTTGAACATTAAATAGGACAATCTCTTCCCAGTGGGCCAAGAACATATTTGCATAGCTATTAGCGCAGGGTGTCCCCATTGCTACGCCATCAACCTGCCTATAAGTGGTGTCATCAAAAATAAAAATATTATTCTCCAGTACTAATTCTAAAAAGTGTACAACCAAATCTATCTTGACAACATCATAGTCACTATGCATACGTAAATATTCAGAGACATAAGTAAGACCAAGGTTATTGGGAATCACAGTAAATAAAGATTGGATGTCAAGTGTAACGAAAATATAGTCATTGTGACTGACATCATCCTTAATGCATTCATAAAAATCTAACAAAAATTGTTTGGAATCTTTTAAGACAAAACTATTATTATTTAGAATGGGTCTCAAGTTCTTTTCTATATATACTGATAGGTGTTCAGTAACCCAATCACGACCAGAGACTATTGGTCTCATGGGTGGGTTCTGAGCATCCTTGTGGATCTTTGGTAGTCCGTGTATAACTGGGATCAAATCTTAAGAGAATGCTCTGTTATTCGCGACCTAGGAGAGTTGGAATGACTATAGCTTCTACTGTTCCATGTGGACAATGTAATTTTTGTCACTATATTGATTGTGAATCTAATTTTATACATCCTGACACACAACGCACTTTTTACACCACAGCAACTGCGGACTGCATGACAAGTAATGTGATCTATCTTGCAGTCTGTCAAGTATGTAGGAGTTTTTATGTAGGAAAGACGAATCGAAAATTTAGAGACAGAATAAGAGAGCATGTGTATCACATTAGGAAAGGATCGCCACACAATGCCCTAGCCAAGCATGTTAACACTCATGACCATACACATACTTTCCTATTTAGGGCCCTTGAAGTCTTAATACCTAGTATAAGAGGTGGTGATATTAGAACTGATACTGAGAACAAAGAAAGTGATTGGATTGTTCGATTAAGAGCTGATAGTGGGTCAGGCTTGAATGAAAGAGCCTCGATCAAGCCTAGACTTAGGAAACGTAGAAACATCAAGTGATTTGAGTGCTATTAATTTCGATATTACTGTCATGCATAAATATCCTCCAGAAATTGATTTGCATATACCTATCTCTCATTGAGTCACCCAATATTTTATATTTTATATTTTATATTTAATATATATACATATATTCAGTATTTTTAGCACATTTAGCATTTTTAAACATGTATACCTTCTATGAAGTTTTTATGTCTTTGAAGTAATGTGATATCTATGTTTTATGTTTTTGTCTATTTATGTGTGTTCGTTTTCTGACTCAATTCATTATGCATGTATTAATATATATATATATATATATATATATATATATATATATATATATATGTATAGTTTTGTAACGTGATAGATCACATTTTGAAAGCATCTTTGTAATGATCTCCAGTATATTTATCTATATCTTTTTTAACATTTTAAACATTTTAACATATAGATCAGTTAAAAAGGATACCTATGCAGTAAGAACACATATTTTATGTGCTAGGAATATATATTGATTTATATGATGCATTGATCTCTATATTTGTATATTTATGTGCTATTTATACATACATACATGTTTTGTTCCTGGACTTAGACATGATTTAAATACTACCATATATCTGCTTTTGTAATGTTATAGACTATATTATGATAGCACCATTTAATGATTCTTCAGTGCTTTTTACATCCAGGTATCTATTCATGATACATAAACCAGCATTTCTAATACTTCTACTAGTAAAGTAGAATATTTATGCATCATGACAACCACTGATATATCCATTTTTTATATCCATACACATTGTCATATAATATAGATAGTATACAGACATTTTATTATGCATATTTATATATATAGCCTCATAAGTTAAGTCTAACTGTTTAATATAGGTGCATTGCTTTATATGTTTTTAGATTCATACACCTTACACACATATACTTTGTTTTTTACATTTCCCTTTTAAATCTATGATTGCTTCATGTATTGGTTGATTGACATGACTATATTTTGAAGAATTTTGTTCTTTTATTCATTAAAGTGATCTGAAGAAGCTATGCTTAGCGAAAGCGCTTGTCTATTGCAATAAACCATTTGTGTGAACCACAGAACTTCGAGCTTTATTTGGATATACTTTGTTTGCTTTACTTATTTTGGAGTTATCCAGAGCGACATACCTGTGGACTACCTAGCTTCACTCCTTCCTGAACTGATTTACCTATTGTATAATTTATGTTTTACCACTTGCATTCCACTTCATTTTACCTCTGCAGTAACTTTTGTCATGCATGACTTTTCTCCACTTTTAAAACAATAGCCAGATCTTTTTTCAGACTTTGTTTGTTTGATATTGCTAATTGCCTTAATTACATCTGTCATGTCATTATTCTTTCCTTACAGGCCGGCCGGCTTCCTATTGCTTCTTTTAGTACCAATACATTTCGTAGTTTAGTTCTTGTCCTACTGCCGTTGTTTCCTTGACTATTAATGTATCCATTCTAGTTTACAGGATTCACACCACAATTTTTTATAATTACAGTTAAGTAGCCTATCAGTCTGGCAGTTAACTTAGAGGAGTAAGTATATGAGCTTAATGCGCTGCTTCCTGCAGAGTACAAGGTTTGATTCCTTCCACTTTCTTTAAAGTATTTGGGATTGGCATAATATTTAAAGGGTCAATCCTAGAGTCTAAAATTATGACCTAAAGAAACTTGACATGATATCTCCATTTGTCACCACCCACTTACTACATCATTATCAACCCTACTCCTGGTTTCAATTTATTATATGCAACCATGTTTTCATTCCCTCTGGTGAACACAATTAACAATATTCAGTTCCTGTCAAAGCTTGCAGTCCCTGATCATTGGGAAACAATAAGGTTATAACATTTTTGTGTGTGTTTGTGGTGGGGGTGGTTAGGCAAGACTCTGTGTTTACTTCTTATGAAATTAGTTTTTGTGGTGGGGGTGATTAGGAAAGACGCAGTGTTTACTTTTTATGAACTCACCAAAAAGCTTATCTTAATTGTGTAACTCTTTATTTCCTTTATTTATTCTGCAAAGCATTACTGCAAGAAGTATAGTCAAATGAGTACAGTTTAGTGAATTCATACTAAATCTTAGTCTTGACATATTGCCCTTACTCTGTAATAAAGCAGTCTCAGAATCAGTATGTAAAACTATCAGCCCCAACTGACAGTGAGTTTTGGACTTCATTGTTTAATATGAATTTATTGCTAGCATCACACGAACATTTTTTACAGTAGATCAGAAAGCCATTACAACTGGCTTGTATTCAGAGATCAAGAAAAATAAAACATGAAAAAAAAATGAAGCCTGCTTGTACTACTGTTCAAAAGTTGCATCATTTTGATGATTTATACAGAGCAATTGGCAATCACTCATAACATCATAGCACTTAGCTAGCATTCAGAAATCTACACAAAATAAAATATGAAACGAAATTAACAAAAACTCTGTTAACTAATGATTTAGCTTTGCAATGCTCATATGCTTTCCTGCAAGGTAGTGCATGTGAGGTCATAAAATTCCTGAAAGGCTACTTTTCTCTGCGGGTAAAAAGCACAGGTGAAACTAATGAATGACTCAGCGAGAGCTTTTGTGAGTCCAAATACAGTTTGAGGTGGAACTTGACAAAGACCATTGGAACTTCCTGTAAGAACCTCACCCCCACCCCAACAGCCAAAGCAGGGACATGCTCAGAAAGCTAGTCTGAAAATGTAAACAAAGACCAGAAGCAAAACAAAAAAACCTCTGGGACTGTCCCTTTAAGGTATTTTCCTCACAGATATAAGGTACAGAGTTTGATTTTAACTTTTGGTCACTGTCAGGTTATTGACTAAACATGTAATAGTCTGTAAACCAATTGCCTAGTATTTGCCTATCAACCTATTATTCTCAATGTCTCTACATTGTTCTGGTTTCTTTTTCCATGTAACTATTGCTACTCCTTCTTATATGACTGATCACTGTACCAGTAGCATACCACCTTTAAAATAATTTTTATAGCTGCCATTCTAGTCACCTTCGATAAACCCATCCCTCTTATAGTCTTCACTTTTACTTTTTTTCATTCTTTCTTTACCTGTTCAATTATAATTAGTTTTCAGTTGTTAATTTGTTATTCTCTTGTTCAATATTCAATTCAATATACTTTAATTCTAAAATGTCCCTCAACACTTGTTCTATATGTTTTATTTATATGTATGTATGTATTGTCAATGGAACCTGTGTCTTCATTATCCATAATTTCATCCATTTAAGCTTGTTACGTCTTTTTCCTTTGCTGTTAAATAAGGTAATGTGTAATGCTTTCTTTCTACACCATACCTCTGTCTTGTATACTAAACTTTCATTATGATTTAAGCAATTTCTTACACTTTTCGTTGTTTATTATATAAAGTTACATCTCTGCACAGCTTTACTGATTAGCTTTATTTTCACATAACACTGCACTCTTTTTTTTACTCTTTATTTTTATATTTTGAAATGTATTCATTTCCATTCAGTTCTGTCTTTGTTTTAGAAAATGGCCATATATATGTATCTACATATAAATATATATATATATATATATATATATATATATATATATATATATATATATATATAAATATTAGTATATATAATAGAGACATAGGTAGATAGATAGATAGACAGACAGATATCATGTCTGAGTTTATTCCAAATGGGAAAAAAAATCTATTTGCCCTTTTTACCACATCCATATCCATCTTGCAATACAAATAATCATTTTGATACTTCTGTTTCCTTCCTGCAAATACATTCGGAACCATTTGATTAGAGCAGCCACTGAATTTTATGGGCTGGATTCTTTGAAGCAGCACAGTGCAGAATGTCTGTCATCCTCCTCTCATGACTCCAAAGTAACTCACTCTAGGCTTCCACACACCATCAACATGGTGGTAGGGTTCGCCCAACTTAAAACCTTGCAAGGCCAAGGTACTGAATGACCAGAAGCCCTGCTACCTCAAGAGAGTCTATAACATGCTACATTTATGAATCTTATTACCTATGTCCTGTGTAGTATACATGTATCTCTTGTACTGAGATTCTTTCATGAGCCCTGACTCCTTGGTGAAGTAGCTTGCAAAAGTTATCTTAATTTGATTGTGTTTATACATACACATGACTCTGACAAAGAATGGAACCATTGTTTATTTCTTAATTGGTGTTTTATAGAAGAAAGATAACACAGCCCCCTACAAATAATAAAATGGCCAACCTGGATTGTTTTTAAAGTCAGATTTTACGTATAATGAATGGCAGTGCGCATTGTAAGCTTGATTCTGATTAATTTCTTTAACTTTCTAGCCTTCATATGTCTTACCTGTGTATGTTACGATCACAGTAATTTAACAAAGAGGTATTTATTTCATTTTGTTTTTATTTCATTTGTATTTGTTTACTGGGGTACCGCACTAATCTCCCAAGACCTTTTTCAAACCCAGCCAGGAATACTGTCAGAATCATACAGACAATGGAGCCACAGGGAATCAATCCCTGGACCACAGGAAATATCTCATTAACAGATCCTTCTTAGTTTTATTATCTTTAGTAATAAGCACGACAGTGTACAGCAGCCAGAGGACATTATAATGTTTTGTAACTGAGTAATAAAATGACATCAGATCTATCCGTGTCATTGAAAGTTTCTTTCATTTCAGTCTTCTGTACAGGCACGAAATATCCATAATACAGTAAGATATTCCTATATTAAAGCTGCCTGTAAATTATAAAACTTTTTATATAAAGGTAATATTTGTCTGAAATAATACACTAAACTTATATGTGGTCATGTATTTCCTGCCAACTTGAAAATCAACAAATACTTCAAGGCAATGCCCAATGTAACCTATTCAGATCAACTTTTATTCACTCCTCTGTTGATTTGGTTAACTCTTTGTCCTACAGACCAGTGAACCTCCTGAGCACATTCTAACTAGACATTTGTATCACCATGGGGGGGGGGGGGGGGTCACCAACCTGAATGATGTTTAATGGTTGATATATAGCGATATCAAGCAGTGATTATGTTTGTGGCTCCAAATTATGCCACACAGATATCTGCCAGATGTGATAAATGAGAATATATATATATATATATATATATATATATATATATATATATATTGTGTGTGTGTGTGTGTGTGTGTGTGCCCATGCCATCCTATAGATACTGCAAGAGTCAAGACCATTACGAGTTT
>NC_056726.1:858753231-858793231 GCF_019279795.1 Protopterus annectens | reverse complement strand
AGAATAGGAAAGGTTGGTGGTAAAGAGGGAAGATAAAGCACTGTGCTATTAGATTCTGGAAAATGAATGACAAAGGTGAGAATTAAGGAGGCTGGAATACTGTAGTGAGTATACATGGGTTCTTAGATTGAAAAAATGTATAACAGATGGAGGAAAAAAGAAGGAAACTGCGAAGGAAGGCAGATCTTTTAATAATGAGTAATACATTGCTTTAGTCTAGAAGTCTGAAAGCTACACAGATATTTGCATGAGTGACAAAAAAATGCGTGCTACATAAAGGTCTACTATCACTTTATACAAGACTATACATTCTTACAGTAATAAATTATTTACTGCTTGATTTGTCAACTTGGTTTATTTTCAATAACCAATACTTCATGTAAACCCTTGTTTAGCTAAATGTTATCTTCTACTGCATTCATAAAACTGTTGATATGTTATTTTCTATAATCACATGTACTAACATCTATTCATTTCCATTTGTCAAGTAATGTTTTCATTTATTTAAATTTCAGTCAATTAAACATAAGCCGAATATTGTTTATGATGTTTTAAGAACATTGTGTTAAATTTGTCTTTGACTGACATTTTTCTGTAAGAGATTTATTAAGTTAATCCAAGACAGGAGTAGTAACGGAGTGCTGTGAACAACTAATAACCAACCAATATGTATTCCAATCAGGAGAGAAACCACGGGGTTCCAACAAGAAAGCATGAAGGTAAACAACTAGATATGTATTATGTAAAAGTACTTCTGTCCCTTTCTTACATGGGACTGTTTCAGAATCTAATAGGAATTACATCACTTCCCTTTACATACCCCTTAACCTTCTGTCAATTAATCTATTTGTGAAGCTTACAATACTAAAATGTACTTTAAAAACAATCTTAATTCTAAATTTCAACATAATACAATAGCTAATTAAACTTATTATAGACTTATTAATAAAAAAACTGATATATTACTATTTGAACATGAAATGCAGAAAGAATATATTTATTTATTTTATACACATACTGCACTAATTACATATAATCATAAAAAATAAATAAGCTATATATTGTATTTTAATACAAAATATCATAATTTGCCTGATCTTATTTTCAATACAGGCATAATGGAAACATATTTGTTTAACCCTAGGGGCATGTTTGTGCCTAAATAGGACTGCCAGCCCAGTTCCTTGTATTGTAAGTTAGTTTCCCATCCCCCTCCCCTAGGATTATTTAGGACAACTTCCAGTATACTAAATTAAAATTCCTAAAAGGAGGAGCATGCTAAAGTATGCCTAACTAAAGCATTGTTGTGTTTCCTACTTGCATCATACAAAGGTTTATATAATCTCCTCCTTAAAGGGGGGTTCATTTTTTCTAATATAGAACCTTTTACTACATGTACATTTGGCTGCGTATATCACTGTTTGTGACAAACAATTGCCAGTTAGTAAGTTAACATTACTGCTCCCCAAAGACATAATTTCATCCTCATACATATGGGCATTGGTTACAAAGTCTCTACTTGGACATGCACTTTGTTACATTTCCTACCGGTTCTACTAGTTCATTAGGAACCTCAAAAAAAACCTTAACATTCAGGGACATTTTTTTATATATATAAAATTTGATCTTTCTCCATCTTTGATAAAACTTGCTTACTAGTTCTCATAATCATCCAATTTCTTTCAATAGGGTAATTAACTTCCTTAACCCCTTCATTATATTGTACTATGAGGGCTGTTTCAAACTTTTTATCATCACAGGGGCCTCCATGCCCTTCTACTGTATTATGTGAACTGTCACTCATGTTTGTTATTTTATTTTTACTTAAAATGACCCCCAAAAGTGGATTATATTTATCACCCCTTTGCTCACATACTTCTTTAAAAATGGGGTCCAAAAACATAGCGGGTAGCCTCTGTAGAACAGAGAGTATGTTCTAACTTTAAGAAGCATTTCAAAGTGAAGGCATGTGCATATAAATAGAGAGCATGTGCAGGCAGCAGTGCCATTTTGAGAGAACAGCCAGAGTGTTAACATGTATGAGTGCAGTAGTCAGTCTGTTTATAAGTTTATTTAAGTTTAAGTTACTAAGCCTCAATCCTGATGTGTTTGTATATAATAAACCTGCTTGAACTGAACCCACAACTGTTCGTCTGTTTTGTTCTGACGGGACGAGTGACATGTTGTCAGAACTGGGACAGAGAGTACAACTTTTTCAAGACATGAGATGCAGATTTAACAATGTAGGTACATTGAACAGGTGATACAGTGCTCAAACCATTAAAAAAGGCCAGAAATGAACTTCAGGTAACCAAAACTCACATAAATTATTTATTTTGTAAAGAAAGTAATATGAAGCATTCCCAAAGCACAAAACGCATTATTGATAAAGCAAAATTTTCAAAACCACGGTGTTTGATAGAGTTAACAGAAATACTTATGTGGGTATTCAGAACTACTTTTGGTTTGCATAACAAGCATGTTAAAAGTAAAACAAGCACAAGAAAAGTATAACGAGCATGATAAGAGGTCAAATGGGCATAACAAGTACAATAAAAGGGAAAAATAAGAATAAATGAGCAGGATGACTGCATGTTTTTTAGGAAACGACCATGTTTTGACATGAGCTATTATTTCGCATTGACCAAAGCTATTCAAAGTATAACTAGCGTTTTTGAAGTATCTCAGAGTGCGCAGAGCATTTGCATTGTGTGCTTTATTACAGTGCAGTTATTTTGAAGAGCTTACTCTGTGCAAAGCACAGTTATTTTGCAAAGTGCAGTCAGAATACAGCCATTTCAGGAAATTTCTTGTGCTCTGTACATTTTATTTGCAGAGTGCAGTCATTTCAAAGTGTTTTTTACAGTGTACAGAGTTATTTTGCAAAGTGCAGCCATTTCAAGAAGTTTCTTGTGCTGTGTACACTTCATTGACATAGTGCAGTCATTTCAGAGTGTTTCTTATACTGATGAGTGGTTTCACAAAGTATACAGGTTTCAAAGCGTTCTTTTCCTATGAAGACATATTTTACACAGTACAGTTATTTCGAAGAGTCTGTTGTGCTGTTGGACATAATTACAAGTTCTGGCCTGTATTTCTATATGTTCACACATAATTCCAAGGGTCTTTATTACGGTGTGTTGGTATGGCCGAGGCATTTCACAAACCCAGTTGACTTGTGTTTGATCATAATATTGCAAAGAATTGAAGAGTATTTGAGCAGGAATACAATATTTTCATACAAGCAGCTTTTTCTGACAAAGATGGATGCATGAGGGCATTTATTTTGCTTAACTTAGTGGGGTGAGAAGCCATTGAAAGAGAGCATCCATTTGTGTATACACCAGCAGTATATGCAGGAGAAAGGGAAAACTGCAATATTGATGTACAAGCTGAATCAAGTTCTAAGACTAGCTCAGTAAAACAGACATGTTCTGTGCAGCATAGGGGTGAGTCAGCAAAACCCAAGTCAAGTCTTATTGTTAACTGTTGTAATTGTGGTGCCAATAATGAGTCCAAAAGAGAAAAGTGCTTAGCATTTAGCCAGCAATGTCACAAGTGTAAAAAATGGAACTACTTTCAAAAGCTTTGTCAAAGTGCAATGTTATGTCAGCAGAAACATTTGCTAGAGTAAGAGCTGGTGAACAACTTAATATGGCCAATTGTGCGAAGTTTGTTGCTTACGGGGGTGAAGAGATTCAAACCGAAGGCTCAGTAGTGCTTTCATGATATTCAGCTGGGAACAATTACAGCTTCCAATTTTATGTAGTCAAAAGACCTGTACAGTCATTATTAGGTCTCAGAGACAGTTTAAAAATGAAACTACTTTCTTTTACCAAAGAAGTCCATGATGTAAGCACATGTCCTACTTCCAGTTTCACCGAAGCTATTTTCTCAGAATATGCTGATGTTTTCAAAGACAAGCTAGGCAAATTTCAAGTTGTGTACTAAATGAAGTTAGACCCAGAGGTCAGTCCAGTGGTCAGGTCAGTGAGAAAAGTTCCAATAGCTATGCAGCTCAAAGTCAAAGTCCAATTAGATAAAATGGTGCAGCAAGGTGTAATTCATCCTGTTATAGAATCAACTGAATGGGTATCTTCCATGGTAGTTGTTCATAAGAAAAGCTCAGATGAAATCAGAATATATATTGACCCAAGAGACTTAAACAAAGCATTAAAGAGGCCCCACCATCCTATGTATACAGTTGAGGAGGTTGCTACCCTCATGCCAAATGCCACTGTTTTTTTTGTCTTAGATGCAGTGTTCTTTTTGGCAAGTAATGCTTGATCACAAATCATCACAACTGATTACATTCAGTACCCCATTTGATAGATACAAATTTCTCAGAATGCCTTGTGGAATAAATTCTGCCAGTGAAGTCTTTCAGCCTGCAATGGAACCAATTTTTCAGGCAATCCATGTGCTATAATAATAGATGATTTGCTAGCTGGAGGTAATGGTAAAGGAGAGCATGACAGAAACCTATGCAAAGTTCTGGACAGAGCGCCTAAAGTGAATTTGAAGCTCTATCCCCTGAAATGTAAATTCAGGCTACCAGAAGTTAAGCCTCTTAGTTTTGGTTTAAGCACTCGGAATTTAGGCCTACCACATAGCTCTCCCTGGCCTCTCTCCCACAGATTCTGATAAATATGGATGGACAATTTCCTACAGTTTCGCTTGCCAGCCTGGTTGATATGGGCATCCTAAGACAGTGCAGCAACTGCCTCCTGTACACAGACAACCATCTACTACTACCACCTAGGAACACAATTTGTGAGAGATGCAATTATATAAAGAAGCTAAAGTCTATGCTCTCTCCTTCACAAGCCAGTATATCTGGCATTGAGAATGTTGTCAATACAATAACTACACCTCAAACACCAGCCACAACTACACAACACACACCCACATATGCAGAGGTTCTCAACAAAAACAAACTCAAACAAAGGAGACCTCAGAGGCAAAAACCCATGAGAACTCCACAACCCTCCACACCACATACCATGCATAGTCCACACACCAGTGTCTTGCAACCACTAAGGCTTAACCATAAACCCAACATATTAGTCATATGAAACTCCATTGTGAGACACACAGATGTGCGTCTCATGAGACTGGTTAAGGAAAACTTCACGGTTAGTTATTTGTCAGGTGCTAGAATCCACCATATCATAAACATTCTCAAGTCTCTCAGCAACAGGTATGGTTATGACTCTGTCATAGTCCATGTTGGTATAAACAACTTGAGACATACCTCCCTGGACTATATAAAGAAAGACATGATTGAGCTCACTGAATATATGTGTCCCAGGCAGGTATGTCCCTAGCCTTAAGCAGCATTCTACCATCACCCAGAATGATGCCTCAATACAAACAGAAAACGATTGACTTTAACATTGGCTTAGTTTCTTGTGTCATTCCAGGGGAATCAAGTGCCTGGCAGCCTAGGAAGATATGATCGACAGACCACAATGCTTTGCTGGAGATGGCTTGCATCTGTCTCACTTGGGTTTAAGGCTTCTGGCAAAGGCCCTTGGCTCCCCCATTGTCCTTTTTTGAGGAAAAGTCATGAGGTCGATACTACCAACATAAAAATCTCAACAAAATGCAAATTAAAGGTCATGCTGCTAAATGGTAGGAGTCTAAACATGAAACTGCACTCATTGCAAGCATTCTTAACCCTGGAAGATGCTGACATTTGTGCAGTTGCAGAAACCTGGTTCAAAGCTGCAGAGATCACCCCAGCCTTACCTGGTTACTCATTCTATCATACATTTAGACCCCAAAATGTGGACAGCAAAGCCAAAGGAGGTGGAGTTTCAATATATATTAAAGACACACACACCTCAAGGCTGGTCAAACAGTATGATGCACGGGAGACACTCCAGGTGCAGTTAACTGTTGACAAGACCCCTATTCAAATTATAGCTAGCTACAGACCCCCAAATTTGACTCAAGATGCCCACTCCACCTATCTGGACCTTTTCCAATCTGTCCTGATTTGAATTACCCAACCATAGATTGGAAAAACTACTCATGCCAGAACACAAATGCCCAGAGATTCCTCAATGTTATCAATGCAAATGCCTTGGAACAGCTAGTCGATACACCCCACAAGAGGTGATAATATCTTGGACGTGGTATTAACCAACATGAGTAGCCACTGCAGCATCCCTACGGCATCATCCTCCCTGGTAAGATCTGACCATAAAGCAGTCACTTTCAAAGTCACCAACTCCCCTGACCCCCCTCTAACTAGGGTCAAACAAAAAAACTTTTCCAAAGCAGATTACAACCTCCTGAGGAATGGTATAAACTGCTTCACAGCCCCCTCCTCCACTGTAGGAACTGGCACCAATGTCCATACCTACACTGAAGTACTATACAAGCATTTATATAGATGCATGGAATCAGGAATATTTGACAGGACAAAATCATCCTCCGCAAGGAAGAGTAAACCTGTCTGGTGGACATCTGCAGTAAATAAACTGTATAACAAAAGGAAAAAAATTGCTGTCCAAGACCAAGAAGGAGCAGGTGCCCAATTGGAAGCAAACTCTCCTTAGCCTGAACAAGTGAGAAAGAGCACAAGTGAAATCCTCTAAAGCCAACTTCAAGTCCAAATTGGCCACATCTACTAGAGACAATCATAAGGCCTTCTTCAAATATGTCCGCAGTCTCAAAGGAAGCACCCAGATCTGTTCAGAATTGGTGGTCAAGGTCACCACATAAACAAATACTGTAGATATAGCCAATCTACTAGCTGACAGATTCACTGAAAACTTTTCCCTTCTGTCCCCCCATCAGTAAATCAGGACTTCTCCAGTACCTGCCCCCCACCCCTTATCTCTAGGAAACAGGTCATCACTGCCCTCTCAAAGGCAAAAAATACACCCTCCACGGGCCCGATAACATCCCAGGCTGCATCCTACATGAACTCAGGCATGAACTTGCAGCATCATTAGGCACCCTATTCAACCAAAGCCTGAGTAAAAGCTTTGTCCCAGCCAAGTGGAGGACAGCCACTGTTATCCCTTTACACAAAGGTGGAGCATCCACTAATCCACGAAATTATAGATCCATCAGCCTAACAAGCCTGATCTGCAAGGCCATGGAACAGATTATCATGGACCTGATTATCAGGGACAGTGGAAACCTCCAAACCCTCAACCCCACACAGTTTGGCTTTGTCACTGGGAGGTCATGTCTGTTAAAACTGGTTGACTTCTTTGAGGCAGTCACCAAAGCCTTGGATGAGGGGAAGATGGTGCGCATCACCTACCTTGACCTGGCCAAATACTTTGACACTATTCCCCACTCGAGCAGAGTAGATAAATTCTTTCAACTAGGCATCAATCCATATGTTAGCAGATGGGTAGCAAACTGGCTCACTGACAGAACCTACCTAATCAAAACAGGGGAAGCCAGCTCAAGCAGTAGACCTGTAATGAGCGGCATACCAGAGGAATTGGTCTTGGGGCCTCTGTTATTTGATATATACTTCTCTGAGGTGCAGGCCAAAACCAGTGTGCTATAGCTGACCATGTTTGCAGATGACTGTAAGTTGTGCGCAGTCAACAATTCCCCAAGTGATGTGAACGTCCTCCATGATGGTCTCACCCAAACAAATGACTGGTGCCTGAAACATGGCCTCAAGCTGAATGCCAAAAAATGCATTGCCATCCCCTTTGGGAAGAGTGACATTTCCACATATTATCACATTAATAACAACATCCTAAGTACACAATCAGTAGTGAGGGATCTGGGTACCCAGGTTGATAGCAACCTGACTTTTGACCACCATGTTGCTTCCATTGTATGCAAAGCTTTCTACATGGCCCATCTCATAAGTAAGGGTATTTCATCCAGGGACAAAGAGGTCATAAGATCCCTGTATTCTTCCCTTGTAAGACCAGTTATTGAGTCCAATGCCCCCTTTGGCATGTACCCCGCAAAGCACATGCAGCAACTGGAGAGACCACGGAGGTTCCTCACCAGGAGAATCCAGGGCCTCAAACACCTACCCTACCCAGACAGGCTAAAAGCCCTGTCCCTCTACTCAGTTTCATACAGACTCCTCAGAAGTGACCTCTGTCTGGCATAAAAAGCAATCTCAGAACCTGCCTTGATGGGACTTCTGCATATCCGCAAGTCAAGCTCCACTCGAGCAACCCATATGCATGACCTCAACCTGGTCTGTGATATCAATAGGACTTGTTGGCGGAACAGATTTCTGTCCCAGAGACTCCCCCATCTGTGGAATAGACTCCTTCTCCACATCAAGCAGAGTACCTCATTATCCCTTTTTAAGTGCAACCTGGATAACTGGATGGGAAAGAGATAATACACTCCTGGGATTCCACTGGGTGCTGACTTGTCTAAATATGGGTTAAATTCTTGGCTAAGCTTATAAGGGCCTCAGGGCCAATAGCCTAGTAACCTCATGTGATCCTATGATCCTATGATTTATTTACCAGTACAGGCTTACAACCAGACCCTTCCAAACAAACAGCCATTCTTGAGATGCCAGCTCCAGACAATGTCCAAGCCTTACAGCTTTTCCTTGGTATGGTTAACTATTTGGGAAAATGTATACCAGACTTTAGTGAATTATCAGCACCTTTAAGAGAACTGATGCACAAAAATGTTACTTGGTCATGGTTAGAACAGCACCAGAGAGCATTTGATAGCTTAAAAAAGAAAATGTCCAGTCCACCTACGCTGAGATACTAAGATGTTCTCAAACCAGTAATTTTTTTCCTGTGATGCTTCAAAGTTTGGTCTTGGTGCAATTATTCTTCAACAGGGCAGACCAGTAGCCTATGCATCTAGAACTCTTACCCAAACTGAGATGTAGTATGCTCAGATTGAGTAGGAACTTTTGGCAATTGTTTTTCTATGTTCAAAGTGCTATGACTATATTTAAGGCCAAGCTATCCAGATAGAGACTTTTCATCAGCCTCTAGTCACTATTTTAAAGAAGCCTATGCATACATCTCAAACAAGTCTACAAAGAATGATGCTCAGATTATAAAAGTACAACTTCAAAATGGTCTATACCAGTCATGGAAACCTATGACACCCGTGTCAAAGATGACACATGCTACAACATTTTGGGTGACACGCCACTGATTACTAACACCAGAGTTACCAAAGGCACTGCTTTTGCATTCATTGCTCATGTGAAGTGCACTGAATTATTTTATTTCAGGAAATTTTGACACATCAAATGCAAAAGGCTCACCGTCACTGATCTATAAAAAAGAATTTTGACTTTGATGTCATGGAGGTATGTAATTTTTCTATCACAAGACTTAATGAGCTAAGAGATCATACAAAGACTGATCCAGTTTTGCAAAAGCTCAACCACTTCATCAATCAGTGTTGGATGGCCGTCAAAACAATCTTGTTTACCAACATAAGTGCAACCTTATTTTCCTTACAGGGATGAGATATTGAGGTAAGATGGTATAATTTTCAAAGTTCCTAAAGTTATTGTTCCTACTTCCTTACAATATGAATACATCCAGATTTTGCATCATGGCCACCCAGGTTCTAAAGCTGCGAAAGGAAGGGTGAGAGGACTAGTATTTTGGCCTTCTCTGCCAAAAGACATTGATAAAGTGCTTTCATCTTGTTAAGTATGCAACAGTACTAAACTGCATTTGCAAGAAGAACCACTTCAGCTAAGCCAGATTCCTGAACTACCTTGGTCAACAGTAGCCACTGACATATTTGAGTGGAACAATCGGAATTACTTACTGTTGGTAGACTCTTATTCAAACTGGTTTGACATTGATCTCCTAACCTAATGTCCAGTGCTGTTATTACTAAGTTGAAATGTCACTTCTCAGTCAATGGTAGTCCACACAAAGTTATTTCTGACAATGGTACCCAGTTTACCAGTCAGTTATTTCAGAAATTTACAAAAAAGTGGGACTTTATCCATGTTGCTAGTAGTCCTGAGTACCCACAATCAATGGCATAGCTGAACATGCAGTACAAAGTGAAAAGCAATTACTAGAGAGGTTAAAGTGTGACAATATTGATGTTTTCTTGAATTTGCTTAATTTCAGAAATATACCACGTGATAATTTACTTAGCCCACCTACTCAGGCAAACCAGAACAACCTTTTCCTATCAGTTCCAGTTTGTTGGTGCCTAATGCTAAAAACACCAGAGCAATCAAAGCCAAACTCTTTAAGAAGCATTCCTTTCAGAAGCCCAGCTATGATAAAATGAGCAGATTTCTTCATCCATTGAAAGAAGGAGATATAGTGAGGATGCAAATGATGAAAAGTTTTAATCAAATTGGTCAAGTGAGAGGTATATGTGCTGAGCCAAGATGCTACTTAGTGAAATCTGAGGGCAAAGAATACAGAATAAATCACAGGCATCTTCTTCCAGTGTCTGAACTGATATCACAGCATCATACCTGTGATACAGACTCTAGATCTCAGAGCAATCCAGATGATGTTCCTGTTGAAGGACATGTCTCAGTACCTATTCCCATTCCTGATGATGTCCCAGATGTCCCTAAAGTTGAACATTCATTAAAGACAGTCCCTGTTGCTAAACCCAGTCCTAATTTTTATGTCACATGATCGGGTCATATTTCCAGACCTAGTGTATAATACACAGCAACCTGGACATGATTGTTTAATTTGTAATTAGGTCTATATAACTCATGTCAAAGGATTATTTCTGTACAATTGCATGTCAATGATTGTTGTCATTATTGCTGTGCATGACTTATTTTTCAAAGAGGGAGGATATAGAACAGAGCGTGTTGTGACTTTAAGAAGCATTTCAAAGTGAGGGCACGTACATATAAATAGAGAGCACGTGTAGGCAGCAGTGCCATTTTGAGTGAACAGCCAGAGTGTTAACATGTATAAGTGCAGTAGTCAGTCTGTTTATAAGTTTATTTAAGATTAAGTTACTAAGCCTCAATCCTGATGTGTTTGTATATAATAAAGCTGCTTGAACCGACCCTACAACCCTCTGTTTTATGCTGACTGGACAAGTGACAGCCTCTATCCAGAAATGTACCCTTAAGTTTATTCATTTCAAAGTTAAAATCATCCTCAGTGGATATCATATGGGCTAACCTTCTACACTGCCCCTTCACCATACTTTACTTGTGACTCAATGGGTAATGGCTAGTAAAATGTAGATAACAATTGCTAAAAGTGAGTGTTCTATATATTTCATATTTAAAACCATATTCACCTTTAGCTATACTAGTATCCACAAAATTAATATTTGCTGAATTAAAATAAATAAACTTTAAAAACTGTGTAGTTGTGTTTAAGTAATTAATAACTGCATCAATAACTTCCACAGGCCCATTCACTAAAATAAAAATATAATCTAAAATTTCTAAATATAATTTATAGTATTTGTAGAAGTCACAGCCTTCCCCCTCTAAGAAACCTAGGACTGAGTTTGTTTATGATACTTCTGACCAGGATTCTGACTTTTTCTGTTTCTTCTGATGAGAAGGATTTACCTTTATCTACCTATGAGGATTCCAATGCTGAGGACTCTATTCCCTCTGCCCCCACCCCCCCCTCCGAGGATTTCTCTTTTGGTGAAACCTTGCATACTGTCAGGGAGCATTTTATTGGGAAAGTCAGGATTTCTCTGATTCTAAAAAGAGGCTTAGGGATTTTTTACTCCTGTCCCAGCACAGGCCTTTAGCCATACCTCATGTACTAGACATTGTTGATGATGCATTTGCAGAATCTAGCTTGACCCCTGACTCTTTACCTCCTGCTCCCAGGAAACCTGATAGATATTACAGGGTCCCTAACTCTCAAAAGTTCCTTTTTTAAAAATCCTACTGTGGATCCTGAGACCATTTCACAGGGGCCCATGGTCATTAAAGCTACTTCTGCCAAAAATCCTACCCCATCTGATAGAGACTCCAGGGGACTGGATAGATGGGGTAAGAAGGTATACACTTCTGCAACTTTGGCCATTAGGGCCTTAAACTGCCAGTTTCATATGTTAAAGTATCAGCAGCATATTATTGGATTGCTTAAACAGAAAATGATGTTGATTCCTGATTGTGCTGAAAATGAGAATTTACAGGATTTATTGCATTCAGCTGAACAAGTTGGAAAACATACTTTGCAATGTGGTATTGATTCTCTTGAGGCATCTTGCAGGGCTGCTGTAACTGGGTCTGTACTAAGAAGGCATGCTTGGCTTAAGGAGCAATCCCTACCAGATCATGTTAAAGCAAAATTACTAGATGCTCCCCTAAACCAGGACCGCCTGTTTGGCAACAAGGCAGAAGAAGTTCTTAAAAATATGGAAGAAAAAGCTAAATCTATGTAAACTGTTAAAGATTTTTTACAAGTACAGCTTCCAAGATTTAGTAGGCATTGGCCTTCCAAGAACTGGTCCTTTCCTGCCTCTTCCAGACCTTCTCAGTCCAAAACCAGATCCAGCAGAGCTCCCAGGCTGCAGTCCCAGGGTGCACACAGGACTAAGCAGTGGGAGGCCTCCACTTCCAAATCTGGGATCAGTGAAACTCCCCCCATGGTAAACTGTCTCGATTTATTTTTAAAACTTCCATGCACTTATCAACTGACTGCCCCTTTGGGAGGAAAGATTTCTCTTCATGCAAAGAACTGGGAACTCATTACCCAGGACAAATGGGTTTTAAATATAGTGTCCCAAGGATACAGATTTCACTTCCACATGTTACCAACACCAAGCAGGTGGCCAGATCTACCCCCAAATCAGTGGGCAGAGGCCCAAAAGCAAGTACTTTCTCTCTTAAGCATGGGGGCTATTCAATTGGTACCAGAAGAGGAAAAGGGACAAGGTTTCTACTCGAGACGTTTCCTGGTACCCAGAAAAGACAATCCATGGTGTCCTGTCCTGGACCAGTCTACTCTAAAGGCCTTTTTGGTGATTCCAAAATTCAAGATGCTGACTGTTCACCAGTTGCTTCCTATGCTAGGCAAAGATGCCTGGTTGGCAACACTAGATTTAAAAGGAGCATACCTGCACATCCCAATTAGGGAATCGTGCAGAAGATACCTATGCTTCAAAGCAGGCTACACACACTATCAGTTCTCTGCACTGCCATTTGGCTTATCTACTGCGCCCAGGGTATTCACAAAGTGCCTAGCTCCAGTTATTGCATTTTGCAGGCAAAGAAATATTCAAATATACCCATATCTGGATGATTGTCTAATTCAGGCAGAAAGCCAGGACATACTTTTGAATCATCTAGCCTTTGTACAAAGGGTTCTAACTTGTCTGGGGTACACCATAAATGAAAATAAATCACACCTGGTACCCTGTCAATGAATTATATTCCTGGGAGAAAGCTTGAATACAACTTCCCAGATGGCTTTCCTCATGCCAGAGAAACAAATTAATTTGACAAACTACTTCAAACAAGTGGCCACAAAAACCCTGCTATCTGCAAGACAAATACTGCAAGCCTCAGGGTTCATGGCCTCCTGCATTCTTCTAATTCCATATGCAAGACTGCATATAAGGAAACTACAATGGGATCTAAAATGCCTATGGTGTCAACATTCTCAGGATCTAGAAGCAATGATTCCTATCATACCTTGCCTATGCCTAGAGTTCCTTTGGTGGGTAGAGGCCTGCCACCAAAACAAGGGACTACCATTCACACTACCCCCTGCCACCCAAACCCTAACAACAGATACATCAGACTATGCATGGGGGGGCTCACCTGGCAGTGTGCATTCAGGGAAAATGGAACCCAAGTCAAATGCACCTTCATATCAATCAAAAAAAATGTTAGCTGTACAGAATGCTCTGACAGCCTTCAAGGACCACATTCTTCCAGGACAACTAATGGTAAAGATGGACAACATCACTGTTATGTGATACATAAACAAGCAGGGGGGCACGCATACTTACCCCCTCTGCAGACTAGCCATGGCATTGTGGAACACAGCCTTGAGCTACCAAGTGCATCTACAAGCTCAATTCCTGCCAGGGAAATTAAATACACTGGCAGATGGACTAAGCAGAAATCTCATGGACCCACACAATTGGAAACTGGAACCAAGGATTTTCAACATGTTGACAAGCAAATGGGGAGCCCAAATATAGACCTGTTTGCCTCCCCAGAACTACTAATTGGACAAATTTTGCACAAGGACTCCCCACAAACAAGCTTGAAAAGTGGATGCTGTGTCCTTTAGCTGGAGAAACCTATCAGTCTATGCCTCCCCCCCCCCCCCTCTGCCTCTGCTCTCCAAAGTACTATTAAAGATCAAACAAGACAAACCAAGGACAATTTTGATTGCACCAGACTGGCCACGCCAACACAGGTACCCCCTCTTGCGCAGTGTGTCACGGTTGGCCCCATGACACCTGCCTCAGACTCCTTCCCTGTTGTCTCAGCAGGAGAACCAAATTCTGCAGCCTCAGCTTCCAACACTAAACCTAGCAGCCTGGCTAATTACCTAATCTCTCCTTTACCATCCCTCAGTAAACCAGTGATGGATAGCATTTTATAGGTAAGGAGGCCTAGTACTAGAAAATCTTATGCTGAAAAATGGAAAAGATTCTGTGCCTGGAACCAGTCTCAAGGGATGAGTACAGCAGTGCCCAATTTACCTCAGATTTTACAATACTTTACTGAGATGCTTCACAAGGGCCTGTCTTTTTCCTCCATCAAAATTCACACCTCAGCCATTTCAGCTCATTATAACACAGAACCTCCCCTCTTCTCTCATTCACTGCTCAAGCAGTTCCTCAGAGGGGCCAAAATGTAAGACCACACAGGAGAGCTCCAACCCCAGTCTGGGACCTTAACTTTGTCTTGGAGAAACTCACTCTTACTCCTTTCAAGACAGCTGCTACTGCAGATTTAAAATTTCTTTCTTGGGAAACAGCTTTTCTTTTAGCAACCACTTCAGCAAGAAGGGTGTCTGAATTACAGGCTCTTATGGCAGTGGAGCCTTTCATCATCTTTCATGCGAACAGGGTGTCCCTCAGAACCAATCCATTCTTCATGCCCAAGGTGGTATCCAGTGAGGCTCTTAATCAGTCCATTCATTTGCCAACCTTCTTTCCTAATCCACAGAACAAAGGGAAATGGATACTGCACTCCTTAGATGTGCACAGACAGCTTACATTTTACTTGGACAGGACTAAACCTCAAAATAAATCTGAACAACTGCTGGTGGCATTTGCTGCAGGGGCAGGGGGGAAGGCTATTTCTAAGCAAACCATTTCTAAATGGATAGGCCATTGCATTCATTTCTGCTATAAGTACCATGGAAAACCTATCCCACAGGGGAACAGACCACACTCAACCAGGGCTGCATCTATCTCTACAGCCTTTCTCAGAGGCGTCCCTACCAGGGACATTCTAGAAGCTGCTACCTGGAGTTCTGTACATACTTTCACCAAGCATTATTATTTGTCAATTTGCCCTAAATCCAGAGCTGGCTTTGCCACTGCAGTCTTGCAGGGCCTTATAGCTGGTCCTAATGCTATCTGAATTCATCCTCCCAACCTGAGCTTTGTGAATCTATCCAAATGTGATGACTGCAACAATGAAACCAGAAGAACATAGTACAGTTGTGTACACTTACCATAAATGTAGATGTTTGAGTGTATTCACTGTTGCAGTCCTGGTTACCCTCCCTCCAGGCCCCTGACTTCTTTTGGCTATACCTCTACTTTCCTTTACTATGCTCAAATGATTTTTGGTGTATTTGCTTTTTTGTTGGAGGTATATCCTTGTATATTTATATATTTAATTGCTTCCCATTAGGAGGGCACCTGACATCTGGGGCAGGAAAAGCTGATGTAATGGCGTCAGCTGCATGTTTTATACCCCTGACGTCACGGAAGAAGAGACAGCAACTGAAGCAAGACCCAAGACTTTGTTAATCAGGCCGACTGAGGGATACTGCAAGCAGATAACCCAAATGTGATGACTGCAACAGTGAATATACTCTAACATCAACATTCATGGTACGTGTACACAACTGTACTTTTTCATAGGTTCATAGGTTCATAGGTTCATACTAGGCTATCTGCCCTAGAGCATTTATAAGCCTAGCCAGAGTTGTGTGGCTTTCACCACCCCTTAGGTTGAAGAATACTATACCCATTAGTTTGCCGTGCCTCTGTCCAGCAGTGATACAGAGATGATCCCCGGGGTAAACCTATGATCTCCCATCCACTGGTCAATATTCCTCTTGAACAGAGCCAGCAAGGTGCTCTGTCTCACATGGACCGGGATTTTGTTTCACAGCATAGGGAGTCTCTGGGTGATGAATCTGTCCCTCCAGCATGTCCTGTTTATATCCGTATTGAGGTTTAAGTCTCTTGCTCTTGTGGCTCTGGTGGATTTGGATTTTTTGAGGTGGAGCATGTCCATTAATTCCGGGTTGGACATGGCCTTGTATGTCAGGCACAGGTCACCTCTGAGCAGATGGTATGCGACTGAATAGAGCTGGAGTTTCTTCAATCAGGCAGCATATGGCATATTTTTGAGCCCCTTTATCCTTTTGGTGAGGAACTTTTGGGGTCTTTCCAATTGCTGCAGGTGTCGGGTAAGATACATTCCGAATGGGGCATTGTACTCAATCATTGGTCTGATAAGTGAACAGTACAGGGGAACAATGACCTCCCTTGATCTGGATGTGAATCCCTTCATAATCAGGTGGGTAATGTAGAAGGTCCTCCTAAACACTTTGGCAATGTGAGTGTCAAAAGAAAGGTTACTGTCAACTTGGGTCCCCAGGTCCCTGATAACCTCTTCTGTGCTTAATGGATTTTTAGGCAGTTTTGCTTATGTGATATTAGAACTTTTTTGTGATTAATGAAACTGCATGCAATGTAAGTTACATTGATCACTTGTCTTAATAAAAAAAAATTCTGATAGTATACACTTAAATGCACACTACAAAGAAAAAGGTGTCTTGATTGACACACACCCCATCTGTCTATTTAACAGCAAGTGTTTGATTTAATTTTACAAAAAAATCTTGGATTACTTTTTTAATTTTTTTTTTACTACTTAGAATATCATTCAGAGCAACAATAGTCAGCAGTAATTAAGCAAAACAATTAGCTTGATTTTTAAATGTATTCTTTATAGTCAGACAGAGATCCAGGCAGATTAATACAGAGGATTAAGGCTATGAGCCGCTAATGATCTTTTCCCTGTAGTCTTGGGTTTGTTTCTTTCAGTTTCTGTTTGTCAGCTGTGTGGCTCTAACAAGTTAATTAGCCAGGCAGCATTCATGGGTCTTTGCTTAAAAGAGAGAGCATTGACGCACAGTGGCTTTACCTGGTTAAAAAAATAATGCATGAGTAATATATAGGGCAATGTGTTTTCCTGTGAATGTAAAACTGTTATGTCAGTGCACCTGAAACGTGTTCTTATACGGGTTCAGAATTGCTATGTGACAAGTATGAAGATACAAAACAGGGAAGCAATCTACATATTTTTGTTTTGAAAACATTTATTATTCTTAGCATATCTGTGCATGCCACATAAACTTAATAAGAAAATCCATCCTATTTCTTGCAACTTCCTTTGCATGTCTTGTGAGGCCTACTTTGCCATACAGTTAATTTCTAAGGACTAAGGCAATTATGTGACACTGCTCTTAAGCCAGGAAAAGTAACAATGTATTTAGGAATTCCATTAGCATGTATCTACACATGCAAATTGAGGTATCCGTACAAATTTATATGTCACGTTTGATCAGCAGAAAACTTCCCTGGGAGAAATTTCATTGGCCTTGATGGGAATGATCACCATTTAATTGAGTCACAGGGGTTAAAAGGCTATATAGCAACCTGGAAATAACTGTCTCCTACTGGGATTCCAATATGCCACAAAGCAGTTATGAACTCCAGAAACATTTCCAACAAATGAGCTCAAAACTCTGAAATCTGTAGTGCAGCCCACTAATATACAGTGGGGATTATGTTGTGTAAAAGAAAAGCAAGCCTTAAAAAGAAAGAAAAAGCTCATTAGCACTTACAGGAGAAAGAAAACTTTGTATAGAGCAATATTCTTTTATGTAGCCATTCTTTCAAAGCTGGCATGCTGGTCCTAGCCCAGCTTGAGTGCTTTGTGCATGGTTTGATAAAAACGGAATTCAGCAAAATGAAAAAGAAGCAGGCAGTCTTTAACAAACATTGTACAGTGTTACTTTTCTTTCTCACTTGCACATTTTTTCCTGTTTTACTTTGACTTGCACTCTTTCCAATTTCTATTTTTACCATATCTCTGCAGCAGCTGTCTCAGGCATGCTGCCTTTGTGAGACATTTTTACGCAGTCTGGGTTAAGTCAGCTACCAAGGAGTACAGAGACAATGAGCTAAGCTTCATCACTGTGTCTTACAGTAAAAGAAAATACTTACACACACGTGCATCCACATACTATATAGGTACATTTTTATAGACACACATATATCTCTGTCTCTTCCTCTCTCTCTCTCTCTCTCTCTATATATATATATATATATGTGTGTGTGTGTGTGTGTGTGTGTGTGTGTGTGTGTGTGTGTGTGTGCGCGCGTGTGCATGCTATTGAAACTATTTTTTTTTAATGTAGGGGGCAAGCCCCCCTGTACTCCCCCGGGTGGGGGTCTGAGCCTCCAAAACCCACTACAGATTATATATTCCAACTCCGAGATTGCACTACAGAGAGGAAAAGGATAAATTTCCCGATCCTCATTGTAGTGCAATCTGTTATCAGACATCAAAAGCACATTAGTGAATGCACACTACCATTTGCTAATGTGCATTCAAACATTTTCAGAATGGCATTATGGAAACTGGAAAAGACGCATTAATCCATTCCAGTTTCGCAAGTGCCATTCCACATTTTGATAGTTAACCATATGTATATCCATATGTATATATTTGTGCATGTGTGTGTGTGTGTGTGTGTGTGTGTGTGTGTGTGTGTGTGTGTGTGTTTGTGTGTGTTTGTGTGTTTGCTGTGAGAAAAATGGTTTTACAGATAAAATAAATTCAGTACAAAAAATAATCTCAAAAAATCTAAGATTGTTTGTAAATCCTGCAATTCTGAACATATTTTTTATGCCTTGCAGAATTTGGCATATTCTTTTTGCAAGTGATTGGCAGAGTATTTCCTGTGGATCAACAGCCTCAGGCCATAACGTCTTTTGTGGATAAGTCTGAGAAAATTCCAAGGGGTCCTGTAATGGAGCCTGCACAGATGTTTGGAGTGACATGCCTTTAATTATTTGGAACAGTTTGGTCTGAGCCTGGCAAGGCAAATCAGAAGCAGCTGGGCTGAAAGGATATGATCCTCTAGCCACATGTCAGTGAAACACTACACAGTTTAATGCACAAATCTGTATGCTGTTGGATATCGAATCGCACATGTTAAAAACTAAATTGTGCACACACAGTGATGCATGTGCTTATGTGGTTTCATGTACATGTATGCACACTCATACATGTACACACATGCAGTCATGCACACAAACCTACACTCTCACAAATACAGACACAGACACACATATACGCACACACACACAGGCACACACACACACACACACACACACACACACACACACACACACACACACACACACACACACACACACACACACACACACACACACTGCTATGCCTTACACTGATACATGTTGACTTAAGAGCATGATCTTCTTCCTTCTTTGACTTTAAACTGTAAGGTGTTATGGTGTCATTGCCAATTTTCAGAATAATATATACCTTTCCAGTATTCCATGGTAAACGTTGGGAAATTCATATTTTTATCAATGGTGATAAGGGTATTTTTTGTCTCAGGCTGCACCTGAATGAAGAACCTATAGCACCTTTACTGTTATAGAATGCCACTGCTTTAAAAAGAAAATCTTAATACCATTGTGTATGTCAGCCTCCATTTTTCTCTTTCCATATGTGAGTAAACAAGGGTTGTTTACAGATGCCCTATGGCTGATCATACCATGGAGGGTTGTGATTAATTTACAGTACATTGACTGAAACCAGCAGTTGCCATTGTGAGCCCGATGCCTACATAATAAGTATATCTAGGTAGTTAGAGAACAAAATGGGCAAAGGGCATTTAAAGTACAGAAACTACAGATATCCAATTATTATTATTTTTATGTGTGGACTGATTAAATGTTTACTGCTTAAGTTACTTTTGCAGATTGTTTAAATGTTTACTGCTTAAGTTATTTTCGCAGTTTAGCAGCACTTACAAAAGCACAGATTTTAATTTTGTTTTTGATATCTGCATTGACCCTTGTTTCTGTGTGGCTACCAATCTCATTGGTAGGATTTTTATCCAATTTCACCCCTTGACGTGAGAGCCTTGAATGTCAAAGCAAGAGAAATTCTTTCCATTTTATAATTTGATTTTCCTCAAAGGAGGGTAACAGCCATACCACTGAAAGCATGTCTTCACATTTTGTTGCAAGGAAACTACAGCAACCTGTAGAGAAGAATAAAGCTTGGGCATGTAGGTTTAGTGCTATATTTATGTTGTAGTATATCAAATGCCAAGATTATACTCTGATATTGGGGAAAAATAAACTTGTTAACAGCTTCCCAGAGTGAGGCACAATCATAACAGCACTTGGATGGGTGCTTAATTGTTAAACACCCTCATAAGTTCTCTCATGATTGGATTTCATAGTAGAAACTGATACAGACAATGCCAGTCTGCAAAGAATAATAGCAGGAGGGGAAACGTCTCTAATTCTGCTGCTGTTCGTGTCTTTCTACAGTATCTGACTTTTTATCATATTTTTGCAATTAATCAGAAAATCAACTGTCTTCCTTCCTTCACCTCCATCTCTTTGAGATGCCTCTGCATTGGTACCCCCCCTGCAGTTTTCTGTGCCTTGTTCCTGATATGCAGTATTGTATCAGCAACCCTTCAATGTGGCTGTACCACTGTCCTATTATACATATTCACCCAGAGTAGTGATGTCCTACCCAACTACTTACCATACCTGTTCCCATAAGACCATGCCTATTCTACAGTTCTCAAGGATATGTCAGCCATATGCATGCAGGGTCCTTAGCAGCTTTACCATCTCTGTAGCAATGAACATTTCTAGCCTCTAATGTTACTCAGTCCCATGACGAGACATGTGGAACCTGTGGGCTGCGCATGTAGCGCAGAGTATATGTGTTTATGTGGGTGCATGTTACTATCCTTGCCAGTCAACAATGCCTCAGCACTGTAATCTGCAACAGTGCAACCTGTGTTCCCTATCAGAAGGAACACGAGTAGAACAAGACAATCTCATTAGATACCTTGTGGCATGTTACCCTACACATTCCTCTGCACTGTATCTGTTCCATTGCTTCTCTGGTACTCCAGCATGCACACTAAAGTCTTTAACAGTAACAGCTGTCCTTTCTGTTGTTTGCTTGTCTGTGTGAAAAGCAAATGGTTATGGTTTTGTTGTACTGGTTAAGGAACAGAACCTCACCAAAATCCCATGCAGTTTAATAACAGGTATATAACTACCTGCATTTCTTCCCATGTGTATAATTTCCTAACTAATGCATAGTATTATTGTTTTTGTTTTCTTTTAAATTGATATGTAACCTGTTTTTATTGTATTATCCTATCTACTGTAAATCTTGCAACACTGTACCTGAGTCATGGCTGAAAAGGGTCAATTGACCAGCCCACCTACCTGGTCAAGAAATTAAAATAAATAAATGAATCGGTAAACAAATCAATCAACAAATCAGTAAATGTATAAATATGTGCTCATACACTGTCCACTATATGAAAATTCCTGGTTTTTTTTGTTGTTTGTTTTGGTAATGTCATATGTAATTTGTTGACTGCATTTGATTTACTTTGTTGAAATGTAACATATAGAAAAGTAATTAAACTATTGAGATGCTTTTATCTCTGACTCAGAACTTTAACATATCACATTATCAGCCACATTTGGTGCTACTGTGCTTGTGTGTGCCCACAACATGGCTGGGAGGCTGTGTGAGCAGTATGCAATTCCCAGACACTGACAAACATGTTACACCATCTTGTCATGCTGTTGATAATTTGCATGGCAACACCATGCTGCCCAATGACGTCCATATCATGGTCTCAAGTATGTGTGGTCATTCGCAATGGGCTATTCTTTCCACCTCATCCTGAACTGCAGAGTGGACATAGTCCCTTCAGGCACTGATTTCAGCAAGGCTCCTGACTGGTGCACAAAACCAGAATCATCCTCTATCTGCTGTAAAGGGATTATGAAGAATGCCAGTGGGACAGAATAATGGCCACAGCTCTAAAACTTATACCTGGCACCAGCTTACCAGGGAGAGTGATGCTTCTGGCATCATCCACTCTGTACATGCAGAGGCAGAAAGACCTGCAGAAGTGGCACCCTAAATTGCTCTACCAGTGGGATGCAGAGGTTTAGCAGAAGGAGCCAAATTTTTATTGAAAGCGTTCTGCACTTGGTTTGGCACTGTAATTCAGCCTATTGGCTGTTGCTATATTCACTTTCTGTCATAAAGTATATGTAATACTGATTAATTTGTTATATTTTACAGCAGCTGTAGAGATTAAATTCAGTAAGATAGCCTGTCTGAGGAGACGTCACAGGTTCCCCCAGCAATGAGATAAACCTAGTCTGAGTATAGATGTATGCAATGCAATAACTGATTACATTCTCTTAAACATGTACTAATTTGTTGTAATTGCTTTTCTCTTTTTAATCCTGCTAATGCAATGATGAACTGAAGTGGCAACCACCTAGTTCTGCACCAGACAGAACCCCACTGAGATATACATTCAAACAAAATAGGACCTCAAAGTTTTGTTAGTAGTGGTCTTCCAACCTGGGGAGGCGAGGTTTCTCCTCTGAAAGTGGTGTTTTTTCTTACCCCATTTTCTACTGTGTTGTCCAGTTCACTGCTGGCAAGGATTCAGAGACTTGTTTATATACACAATTAGTAACTAATTAAATAAACTGAATAATAGTTTGCTGAGTAATATGTTTTTACCAAAATATAATGGCTTCTACAATATGCTCCTATTACAAAATTCCTCAAGCCTTTGGGAGTTAATGTTGCAATTGTTTCAATGTTGTTTATTTATTTATTTGACATTTGTTGACCAGGAATGTCTGACTGAGCTTGCGCCTTTTTTTGGCAGATGCCGGGGAGAAAAGCTCCCCAAAGTATTACATACACCATAAAAATGTTTACAAACAATACAGTATGCATGAGGAAATATAAACATGCATTGTAATGCTTGGATTCACAATTGTAACATGAGAGTTTAAAGGTGCTATTTACAAAAAAGGCAATAAAACCAAATATTAAAGTCTTTCATATATCTCCAATATATAAGGACTTCACCATATAGAGGGAAGTAATGACAATTAACTCAGAGTTTAAGAAAAGAGTATACAGGTACTGTATATCAAATCTGGGTATTACAGGCAAAACCATGTACATCAGTAATCAGAAGCAGAGGGGAAGTTGATAGAGATAGCAGGTGATAGAAAAAGTATGGCAATGGATAAAAGAAGGAAAATTGCTATTTGTATCTTGTTGTCATCATCAACCCCCATTTTTTATGCGGAGGTGAACAGATGCGTCAGTGCTGCCACTTTTCTAACTTCATTTCTACTTTCCTACTTCCAACAGCCATGTCTGACTGTTGCAGGTCTTCTCTCATGCAATCCATCCATCTGTTGGCTGGATGTACTAATATCATCTTGCCTACTTCTTGTCTCTCCTAAACCTGCTTTATCTAATGATTTTCTGATTTCCTGCACATGTAACCAAACCAACATAATCTGTTTTTTCTTGACTTTCTCTATAACTGGAGATAACCTGGCTTCTGCTCGGATGTCCTTATCTTAGGCACTTCATGTCCATTATTTCAAGATTCCCCTGCTGCACTGCCTTCAATGCCCAGATTCCTGTGCCCAGCACTGCTCACACCACTGTTTTGTATACATTACTTTTCAACTTCTTTGTCATTCTTTAGTCATGTGTGACACCTGACAGTTTGTGTCAGTTAGCTGCAGTGTCTCAGTTTCTAACTTTGACCTCTGCTCTCAGATTTCCATTCTCCTCAACCAGGCCTCTCAGATACTTGAAGCTGTTAACCCATTACACTATTTTCTCTTCCGTCTTAATTTTCATCTTCTTATGATCCCCAGCCCCAATCACTGTCACAACCATGGTTTTGTTTGCACTCAGTTTCATCCCATGTGCCTCGAGTTTGGTATCCCAGTCCCTTACCATTTGCTGACGTTCACACTTTGAGTCTGTATGCAGTGCACATTGCTAGAGAACAGCAAACTTGTAGATGTATCCCTTCTCACCTGCTTCCTTACATATTCCATCGCCAGTATGGACAGCAGGTATTCACAGCTAAACCCTGATGCACATCCACTCCCACTAGGAACCCCTCTGTGAGTCTAAGCTGTCATACTTGTGTCTTTGGGGCCTTGTACATAGCATTCACTAAGTCTACCAAACTTCTACCCATGTTTCCATGAGTTTGAAGCACAACAGAGCTGTTAATATTATCTTTCTTAGGACCTTGTCAGATGGTTTCTCCATATCTAGGAATACCCAGATGGACTCTTTCCTCATTTCTGGTTAATTGTTCACTATCTTTATCAATAATATAACTGGTCAGTTAGACTGCATTCTGGTCTGAACTTGGACTGCTGTTTTCCCATCCTACTTTCTACTACTGTGTGTATTAATTTCTCAGTCACTCTCTCCAATACTTTTAGACAGTGTTACAAGAAGTCTGATGCATCTGGACTACACAGAGTTGTGAATATCCATTCTGTTGTTTTACATCAGTACTATAATGCTTATTTTTCAGTTATCAGAAATATGCCTGTTTCTCCCTGCTACAGTGAGTGTCCTCAGGATCCACATCTTCCTAACACATCAACAACTTGATCACATCTACTGTGACTTCATCAGAGTATGTTGTTTACTCTGGCTTCATTTTCATTGGTGCACTTTGTATTCCATCTAGGGTGCATTTCTTTCCTCTGTCATCATAAGATGAGCATGTCACAGTACAGACTCTGCAGGATTTCTTCACTCAGAAGCTTCCTGAAGTAATACTCCCATTTCCCACTGACATGCACTGGACTGGTGAGCTGACTGCTGCTGGTGCTCCTTATAAATGGCACCTGTGGCTTTTTCTGTCATTGGCTTACAAATCAATAGAACCTATTTGTTCTACCTGTTGAGCCACTTTCCAACAACTGGTAGAAGTTCTCTGACACCTTCTTCTTTGCCATGCTGGCTGCACTCTTGGCGTTATTCTTATTTAACCAGTATTTCTCCTTAGAACGGTTCATCTTTTCTATGTTCCAGTTCCTTCCTTTAATGACTTCCCGAGTCCTGATTTCAGCATTCTACTACAAGCTTTCCTTATGCATAATCAACTGCACACAGTAGAGAGACCAGGCCCTAAGAGCAGTGATCACTATGCTGAAGACCTTGAATCTGACTGGTGTAAAAGCTCTGTGGCTTTAGGGAATACTCATGGGTCTAGCACATGGGAAAACAACAGAGCAGATCTGAGCTTGATCAGAGTCTGCTTGCAGGCCTCATTGATTTTCTTCTAGGGGAGGCAGTTTGTTGTCAACTGAGTTACATAAGGCCTTATGGTTAGTTTGATTAGCTTGACACTAATGCCCAAACGTGAAATACTACTGAAGACCTAGACAAAGTCAAAATAAGACTTGTGCACTGATTAACCTTAACCGAATACCACTGTGACTTTTTCAATGTTAGGTTAAGAAGAAATTATCTCCTTTTCATAATAAGAAATCGGTTTAATTTAAGGGGTTTTAAATTGCCAATATCTTTGTTTATGACTTCAAAAATGACGTGTTTCCATTACCTTATATAAAAGGCTAGTGGAAGGGGACAACAACAGCTGTTCCCTACAGCTCTGGCATAAAGTAGGTTAAAATCTAAGGTAAAAAGTTTCAGAAATGGGTGATTGAGGCAGTGCTTCATACTAACAACGAACAACTCAACATATTATTAGGACCCATAGAGCTAATACTGCTAATATTAGATGGTGCTTCTAAGTCTTATTCTAAGATGTTATTTGGGAGTTGCAGATGCAGTGCCATGTTGGAGAAGCCGTGGGCATATGGAGAAGAAGTTTTAAGATACAGCTGTTGTTTTGAGAATCTCCTCCAAGCTCAATAGATGCTATTGACATGTGTAAACCTGTTGCAATTATTGTTTCTAAGGTTTCTGACTCAGCTGAAAAAAGGACTTACAGTTGTTCTTGGTAGTTCATACCTAGCCTTGGAGATATGGTTTTGTTCCTATTTTCTTTCATTACCATCTTGGGGTCACTATTGGAGCATGAAAATTTTTGTTTTACCTAAGTGCAACATGTTATTTTTTTTTCCTTTGGTCTTAAAGATTGTCTATACTGGGGTTGCACCATAGGAGGTCTGTTCCTAAACTTGGAATGACTGTTGAGTCAGACTAGAAATGATGTATCAATGCAGGCTTTGAGGTGAAAACTGAATCTCTCTGCAAATGCATCAGTATCTCAACAAGGATGCCAAGATTCACATCTCAAGCCTTGCTCTTGAGGTGAATTTCTTGATATTCATGTCTTGGAGACATAATACGTTTGTTACAATTGGAGACCCTATCATCCTCCTGTATATCAGTCATGGCCTACTTTTAAAATTTAAAAGTTTAGCAATATTTTTCTTCAATGAACTGAATTTAAATGTTTAGAAGTCAGACAAAAGCAAATATAATTCTCCTGCTTAACTGATAACCATATGTAATCCTTAATTACATATAAGGCTCATAGCTCTCAACAGTTCGGATTTTCACAGAATGTCCAGATTTATGGCTCATATTTTTGGTCTGTTCCTCATAAAATTTGTGGTTTTCTGGCAAATCGCTGGAATGACTGGAAGACTGAAGTCAGTAAATAATGACATACATTGATGTTTCAGACTTCAGATCTTTCAAAAATTGTATGTTAAAGCAAACCCTGTTACTCTAATAATGTTCTAAGATTATAAGAGTAATATTCAAAATATATCCCTAGTTTTGGGTTTTTGTCCCCCCATTTTATTGGCTTTTTCTAGATTTCTTGAACTAAAAGGTTGAGAGGTATGGTAAGGGCTTTTGAAGAGTTAAACATGACTTCAGTGTCTCATGCTTAAGTATTAGAATACCCATGCCATGGCCTACTTAAAGCTAGTCTTTGCCAGACACAACCTGTGTCTTACCGGATTTCAGAATACCATGGCTCAGTATATAAGCTGCTGCAGCATTTAATAGTTCTAGATAGTATTACATTGTCAGCATGACTATGCTCATCATTTCTAATCACTGTTGAAATAGTTAATGTATACACACATGTACACTTTCCCTCTTTTGTAATGAAACTGACACTTTCACACAGTCTGTTAAGCAAATATTTACTTTTCAATTTTTTAGGTCAATATTTTTGTCCATTCTGACTCACAAATCTCCACTAAACACATCTTCAGCTGTTTATGTGTTGTTCCTCATAAAACGTGGAATGTCTTTGAATTTGTCGAGAGAGAAAAAAGTCCTCGATGGTATATTTTAAAATTAGAGGCAAAAACTTTCTTTTGCTTTCCCTGAATTTAATGGAGTCATCCATGTTCTTAGTTCTCTTAGAGAAGGGCTAACACTAATGTGGAAGAACTATTTAGTCTTGGATATGAGCAAATGTGCTCTTGCAAGTACGCTTGCACACACGTGCACACACACACACACACACACACACACACACACACACACACACACACACACACACACACACACACACACACACACAAGGTATGAACAAATTCCGTAACATGATCAGTATGCTTAAATAAAGTTAGTCTTTTCTAGAATAAATAACAGAATAACTCATCATTTGTATTGTCTTACCACTATTTGCAAGCAAACCCTTGCAGAGTTACATAAGACCTGAATTCCATATAGTTTTTTACCCTGGTCATCAGATTACTCATTTTATATTACCACAAAGGCATAATCTGCATCTCTCAGCCCAGTGTATATGTTAACACATCAGAATTGTTAGTTTTCTATCAAAATATAAAGGGAGAAAGTTGTGTTTTCTTCACAACAGACATGTAGCTCTTAACTTCAAGCATGTCAGTGTTTAAGCTGACAATCAGATTACATACATAAATGATCTGTTAGAAGATTAATTTCCTCAAATCAAATATATATTTGAATATTAATTGCAATTGGCACTGGATGCAGGTAGGATGGAAATATATGCACAAAGCATTTGCTCCAAAAAAACAAATATCTGATGTTTGGTTACCATGTGGCATATTTAAAATGTTCAGCACTCCGTAGCATACTACTTTTATTCCACTATGGTATTTTATTGTGTACTGAAAAATTCTGCCTTTAAAGCTACCAATTTGGGAATTATGTGATGCCAGATAACTGATTCAATTATTCTTTTAGGACATTGTCTACTGATGGCTATGGTCTTTGCTGATATTAAATTTGAGCTGTGTTGTCAGAGGAGGGAGGCGATAAAAGGACATTTTAATATTTTGGTCTAAATAAGTAAAATAAAAAGATCAAAAGTCATTTGTGACACAGTGGTCACAAAGGCTGTATCTAAGGTCATGCTAATGCACAAAGGGTCACTAAATGTTACTGTGCATCTCTAGTGGAACAGATTTGACTGAAGGAGATTGTATTTTAATGTCAACTGACAAAGTCATCACATTATAGAGCTGTTGCTCTGGTTATGCAAAACTCTCTGTGAAGCATTCTGACATTATATGTCCTATAATTTCGAGTATGACCATTGAAGACTCCAAGGAAATACAAGATAGTAATAAAAAATGTTGCTAATTGTTTTAAGTTCATGCCCTAAAATGAATGAATAACACATATAAAAAAATCATTGAGTTTTAAGGATAGGCAGAAGAGATGCACAGAAAATTGAACCAAGACATTTATTTGTTCAGCATGGATTAATTTTTCTTTCAAACTGAGCAAAATGTTTTTCAATTTTATAAGGCACATGGCAGAAGTGAGACAGTTCTGTCTTGTATTGAGTTTAATACTAAGCAAGTTATAGATGTGTAATATAATGCATTTAGGTAGTATCTGCTGACCAGCAACTTATTACTGCTAAAACTGCTGCTTTGCAAATTAAGCATGGGATATTGACTGTATCAGTAAAGTAAAGTGAAGTACATAGCACTAAATAGTGGCATACCTAACATATTTGACATCTAAAGCAGAATCACATACACACACACACACACACACACACACACACACACACACACACACACACACACACACATCATCCTCTATGACAATTATAACAGTCATGAAACAAAACAGTGGCCAACAAGGAGAAAGCTAGGAGCAGTCATCAAATCCCCAAAAGACTCTGCCATCCTACAGGAAGGCTTGTCCCAAACAAATGACTAGTGCCAGAATCATGGACTAAAGCTAAATTCCAAAAATGCATTATTGTCTGCTATGGAAAGGAGAGTACGATATTGACAACACATCCTAAGAACTAACCAGGTAGTTTGGTATTTGGTAGCTTATGTGGACAGTTGACTCCAAGTTATATTAGGAACACATCAAGATGAAACAAACTTAGGGACATTCTGCAAAATCAGGAACAGTTTCAACTTGGTTTTAGAAATACAGCATGCAGAGAAAGAGGGAGAGATCGAGAAAGTAAAGAGTGCAGCATATTTCATGCAAATGCACACTAGTCATGTAAAGGCAGACTATAAGCTGAGCAAACAATATAAGTGCAACTTGCAGACCAAACTATATGAGGCAAATATATTCTATAAAACTGGAAATGTTTCAAATGTGTTTCATACAATATTTCAGTTTATTTCACAGAAATGCACACTAGCCATTAATGCCAACGTTAAGCTCCAGTTATTTCATTAACAGCACAACTAGTCACCCCATCCCAAGAAAAAAAGTGAAAATATTCCAGTTTATTTTGCACAAACTGGCACTAGCCAACCCTTAATGCCAGACTTTAAGCTGAGGAAATTAAGAGGATACATTCCCACAGCACAGCTAGCCACCACATATCCCCCAAAAAATCAAGTTATTTCACACAAATGCACACTAGTCAGCCTTTAAAATAATATGAAAAGAACAAATGTACTGATACCCCCCCCCCCACCAGAAGCATAAATATTCATATGTATTCATAGAAATGCACCTTTAGGGTGGAATTTAAATCAACAAAGTAAAATGACAAGTTACATTCATCCACAGCACAGCTGGCCAGCCCTCCCTTCTCCCTGAAAAAAGGATAAACATATTCCAATTTATTACCACAAAATATTCAGTTGCCAGCTAGCTACCCCACACCCCACCAAAACAAAAAGAGGGCAGAAGAATGCAACGAAAAGAAGAAGGGCATAAATAAATATCCAGTTTCAAAATATTTAAACAAATGCATGTGCACACATGCACACACACACACACACACACACACACACACACACACACACACACACACACACACACACATGCACAAACACATACATGCACACACGCACAAAAACATGTGATGAAGTGAGGTATTGCCAGCTATGCCAGCAGAAGTAGGGCAGTGGATATGTAACATATGCCAGCATAGCTAGCTAGAGTTTTGTAAAAATCTATATGTTATTTGCATATCAAACTGATTTATACACATGCTTATGTTAAAAATGCATTTGTAAAGTTGCTTGTGTTAAAAAATGAACCAGCAGTGGGTCCTGCTGGACAGAAAAAAAAAGTATACATGTATGTCAAACAGTATGGTAACTATTGAAATGAATATATTATAGCAGAGGATACTGGAAGAGAAGAGATTAATCTTATTCCAGCTTACTTTGAAAATAGTTTGAAATTAAATTGCTTAACTTAGGCCATAAAAATTGTATCTCACAGGTCTCAGTGCAGTCAAAGACAAAAAGTCTGTACTAGGAAGCCTTCTTATTTGTTTTTAGCAGTGATCTAATTGCTACCTTGGAAGGGTGGAAGTGTTGAAATGGTTTTATGGCTTCCAGATACTATAACACATCTTAGAAAACCTCTATCTGTGTGTATGGTAACACATATGTGAGAGATTCTGGTTCAGTTTTTACTAAAGGGGGCTTCTATGGGAACCAGAAGTCCGATGACTAGATGTATGTGATATCATTCTATAGCCCAGGGCTGAAATTATGTTTTGGTCTTAGGCCAGTCTGTTTTTAACCCTGACAAAGAAGGATCTCTCGCCCCTTCATCTTCCCTTGCTTTAGTAAGTAACCAGGGAATAGTAATTCTTTAGATCAATCAGGAAAATATAGTGATATTAGTTAAGTACTGTTTTTTTTCTGTCTCTGTGAATCTATTCATCTGTGCTATTATAATATTTCCTGTGATTGAAACTTTGGTGTTTCTTATAAATAGATATTTAGTATTTTTATGTTCTTTTATTATTTATTATTAAATATATTTAAACTTTTCATTGTGGATGGTCGTTTAAAGAAAATACTGAACATTGGGAGTACTTAAATTTATTTGGTGACACTGTGGCCACTTCTGAGAGTCTTGCCGCATTGGTCAAATATTACCATTTGCATTAGTATTCATTTCATTCAGTATAATTGCATACCTTGTAGGATCCTGTGTCAGCCTTTCCTAGGTATGTGCATGTTTGCAAATCAAATCTCAAAGAGTGTGTGTGTGTGTGTGTGTGTGTGTGTGTGTGTGTGTGTGTGTGTGTGTGTGTGTGTGTGTCAGCTGCTTGGAGCAGAGACATAAAGCACTGGTTTCACAGAGAGGGTGATGGAGGACTCGGCATGAACATTCGGCTGAGGACTCAACTCTACAGCTGTGCCAGTGGGGATTCTCATTTGGGCCCTGGAGATAGAGAGGAGAAATCCAGACCCCGAATCGAGTGTGTTCTCTGCGTGCTCTTATCTGAAATTGTGCTTCATGCAGAGAGCTGCATCTGGAAATACTGTGTATATCTATTTTTATTCCAAGTGAATGTCCCACTCCAGTGTCAGTGGTGAGGATTCAGGCTTCTTGATTACTCACCCAGACAGGGGACATCTTATTTCTTCTAAGGTGGACTCTTCTTAATCTTTCATCACAGGCTTTGTCTGGGGCAGTACAAATTGTATGGGAGTTTTCTTTATTAAGTACTCCTTCTATCTGCCTTTAATGTCCTGTAGACTGGTAAACCGTCTGTTGCTGGCATCACTTATGGTAGGTGTCTGATGACTATCTTCTTGATTTTCTGTCTTTGCCTTGCAGTCTGATAAGAGTTTCTTACTGTCGTCTGCTAAGTATCTTTCCAAAAGCTGACTGGGTGCCTCTGATAACTTGTTCTTTGCTATTTTAAACTGCTGTCTTAGCCTCTTTACTAGCCAGTCAGTATTCCTTTTGAGCCTGGTCTGTCTTTTCTGTCACCTACTTTTTCCTATCTCATTCTTTCCTTCTTCTGATAACTTTTTGGACTTTGGTATTCTGCCATTGCCTTTCCTTATGTACCTTATTGACATACCTGGCTCAGCCACATATCTGTTCTATATTCCTCACACATGATGTTTTGAGGCGCTGCCTTTCTTCTTCAAATCTACTTATTTTTTCTTCTTCCTGAGGTGTTAGAGCTTTTAGTAATTATTTGAACTCTTGTGGTTTTGTTCCATTGAACTTACAGGTCTTCAGACCAGTATCTTTTGACCTTAGAGCTTTCTTTGACCCCCTGCTTACTGATCCTTATGGAGACACTGTTTTGTGCTGTAGGCCTATTCTTTCGCTAGGGGTGACCTGCCAATCACTGGCTCTTTATCAGTGCCCTTTGCTTACTTGAAGGAAGTCTACCTGCATTGCATGTTGGCCACTCTTCCTGAACCATGTGTTGGCCTCCATCGAGCCATTTTCCAGAAAGAAGACTAGAATAGCCTCTCCTTCCTTATTCATGTTGCCCACCAATAAGAGCCAGGAAGTCTTCATGTGCTGTTCAGTTCTGTCTGTCCCAGCATGGTGCAGTCAAGTCCCCCATTGCCACCATCTCATGTTGTCCTGCTTTATCTAGTAGATCCTGCAACTGTCGCCTGAAGGCACTCTTTTCTTCATCCTTACAAACCTGCTGTGGGGCATAGGCTGTGGTTACGAATGCTGCCCTATCCTTACACTGCAGTCTGATTGCAGTTAGTCTTGTCTCCAATTCTGATAACATCTCTCACTGACTTCTGAAGTTTCCCCCTGACCACATTCACCACAGCACTTCTAGTTTCTCCTCTCCCTGAGTAATAGACTGTGCATGCCATTCCAAGTGTCTTTGCTGCACTGCCCTTCCATCTTGAATTGTTCAACAATTAAAAAAACAGATGTAGTATAGCACAGAAGAGATGACATTTGTAAGCAATTCTCATCTTCAAGCAAAATAAAAATATATTTATGTAATGTTCAGAAAGATTAGCATCTGATCAACATCTGCAAAGAAGGAAATATAAATTTGCTCAAATTAAGCACTAGCATGTCCCCCACACATGCACAATTCTTACTGTGAACATGAAATAATATAGTATCTTAGGCCAGATTATTTTATAGTCTCAGCAATACTGCAAGAGTAGAGAGAGAACTTCCAGGTGTAGTGAAGATGAAATTTAAAAAATAGAGTCAGTCACCTCATTTGCAAATTACAGAATTTGTTAGCTATGCAAGAGTTAAGGCTTGCATCCACAAAACTTATTTAGATTTTGTGAAGGACAGAAACAAATTAAATAGATGACACACTTCATATAATAGGCTTGGTAAACCTTAAACTCAGATCTATGACAAACCATTAAATGGACAGATTGTCAAAATTCATACAATCAAAACCATATGATCGAACATTCAGTCCATCAAAAAAAAATCAAAATGGAAACAACACCCACATGCAATAGAAAAAAATGCTTTTGAAGGGGGGCAAGCCCCCCTGCACCCTCCTATACCACCTGCTAATTATTTATACCAACTCCACAATTGCACTACACTGGGGAAAAGGGTAAATTTCCTGATCCCTACTTTAACACAATCTCAGTCAGAATGGTATCATGGACTGAATTTTTGATCATATGGTTTTGATCATATGACATTCGACAATCTGTCCATTCGATCGTTTCATAGGAACCCCTTAAACTCTGAGGCAAATGTAATGCTTTACAAAGGAATGAAAACAACACTAAAACAACATCAGAAATGTTTTAAGTGTTTTATAAAAATGACTTGTGTGCAACACAAAGTGGATAACTGCTTAACTGAATAAAAAAAACTCCAAAATGGGGGTATAGTCACAAATATAGGTAGTGTTTTAAAATGATAAAGGGCTTGAATTTTCAGCCATATCCTAAACATGTGCTGCATGTGAACTGTTGATCTTCCAAATTATGTCAGTGAACATATCATGCATCATGAGTGAGTGCATGAATTCTGTAACATACTGGTGTGTCATTCTGAATTCTTTATTCTGGATTGCTCCCAAAGAGCGCTGAGATAGGCTATGATTTCCATGTGACTCTGAACTGTATTCATTGGATAACTACCTGAATCTGGTTCCTCAAATGCAAACCATTAATCTTACCTATTTTGCTTAGATGATTCCTTAAATACTGAACATGTCTGTACTTTTAATCTCCTAAAGGTGGCTTATTGAATATATTATTGTTGTTGGCTACTTGCTACCATATTTTTGTACCTGGGTCATGATGGAAAAGGGTCATTAGACCAGCTCTCTTGACCAGTTATCAAACTATACATAAATAAATAAACAAAATGTAATGAATAAATCATATAATGATAAAATTAATTAAAAGAATGCATCTGTATAGGACAAGTGATGCATGCAAAAAATTCATGATGGCAGTTTCTGTGCTGAGGCAAAAAAAAAAGAATATGTTGTAGAGAGATTGTTGTAGCTTATTGTCCTGCTGTATCCTCATAAGGAATTATACTGAATGGAATATGTAAATCCACCAGTTTTTCCTGCCAGCAAATTACACATTTCTATATTTTTGTCAATGTACCTGCAAAATATGAAAAAAAGTTGTTTCTCAGAATACAGCACTTAGTATCAAAACTATGAGCTTGGATCCTGTCTGTGGGTGTTTTATGAAATGCAGCCTACATAAACATATGGAAACATATCATCAGAGATAAAGTTTGTTAATATTTAAATTATTGTCTGCCTTTATTAGCTGCCTCTTATACATCAGGCACTTGCTATCGAACTGCTATAAGAGAATACAACCATCTGATGAAAAACACTGGGTAAAATTTGATGGCAACTTTTGTGACCTATCTTTTGTGACCAGATCAATAATTAAATGTATCATGTTATATATCGTCTGATAGTCTTTTGATGTAGAATATCATGTTGTTAAATGAGATAAGATAAAATACAAGTATTCTGTAATCAAATATAAAATGCACTTTATCATTCTCTATGCCACTTAATCACAGTCACAAGTTATTACTTTCTAATTTGCTGTTCTAATCATGTGTCCTCGGCTGTGTCACAGACCTGTCTAGGTTTTGACTCTAAATCGATGCCAATGCCTTTAGAGCCCCTCTTTAAAGGAGATTTACATGATAATAGTGGGGGTATTCTGATTGGATCAGTCCGATTTGTAAGCACAATAAATTGATTAGTCAGTTACTAGACAGACTTCATGATGAGATAATAGGGACTTACTGACAGCCACAGCTGGGAGGCTTATTTTAAGGCAGGGGTTTAATGTAGCTGAAAACTTGAATTAATATTAGGTATGTCAGGTTTATATGGAAATAACATTGTTCCTGAAATAGATACTTGAAAGTTGTTAACGACTGTCCTCAACTCCTACTCTCTACAGAGTTTTTACAACAGAAATCTATAATAAAGGAAAACTTTCTGACAGAACAGTATCTATGTTTGCTCATTATTATCTAGGTTAACAGACTGTTTGGAAAAGTTCTTCAGCTTATTCACATGCTTTTTTGTTATTGCAGGAATTTTATTTGCATCGTAGTGAAAAGGCATTAGAAATAAAATGTTCCTTTAATTAAATACAAAATAAAATATCACCAAGAAGAGATGTGTGAATTTTATTTGCATCTTAGTGAAAAGATATTAGACATAAAATGTTCCTTTACTTAAATACAAAATAAAATATCATCAAAAAGAGATAGTAAATGTCATTCATATCATCTATTATTTAGTAGTGCAATAGAAATTTTATTGAATCCTTACCTTTTCAGCTTTACAGTGTTGCTTGTAGTCCAGTGCATAAGGCTTAATGTGAGTGTGTGTGTGTGTGTGTGTGTGTGTGTGCGTGTGTGTGTGTGTGTGTGTGTGTGTGTGTGTGTGTGTGTGTGTGTGTGTGTGCGTGTGTGCGTGTGTGTGTGTGTGTGTGTGTGTGTGTGTGTGTGTGTGTGTGTGTGTGTGTGTGTGTGTGTGTGTGTGTGTGTGTGTGTGTGTGTGTGTGTGTGTGTGTGTGTGTGTGTGTGTGTGTGTGTGTGTGTGTGTGTGTGTGTGTGTATGTGCATATGTGCGTGTGTGTGTGTGTATACACCTCCAGTTTAATGGACATAACTTAAATGGTGTGCTGTTTTGTGCCAGTGACGCATAGTCATTTAAATGGTACCCGCCATCATTACTAAAGAACACAATGCAAGAATGCAAGAATGCAAGATGTGCATTTTGTTCTCCTGACTTTTAGTAATCGATATATTTTCTTAGTTTTTCTTCACATTTAGCAGAAAGTTAAATACCTCTCCCATAGGTGGACTGACTGTATATATTTTCTTCCAGCAGCCTTTTCACAATTATAGCAACAGGCATCATAAAAGGAACACTTTTTCAGCTTTTATCGACAATGGTATGGAGGCCTGAATTGAAAATGCATGGAAATTGCTAATTTAAATGCCTTTGTGATAAGGTAAAGGATTGCAGGAATAAATAAGAAGTTTGTGTGGCTAAGAGAATTATTTCTATAAATATAATAGCTAGTGTCTTAAATTAAACAAAGCTTTTATGTCAGCTGCAACATTTTAGAAATTGCAGATGTCAGTCACTGCCACAGGGCCATCCTGAGCACTGGATGAATTTTGTGATGCTTATTACAAAGCATGCAGTGAAAGGGCAAACAGTATGAGTTGTTAATATTTGTATTGTAATGCATACATTTCATTTGAAAGTAAGATGTCATTTTAAATTGTCTCATATCTGCTTCACTTGTTGTGTCTTTCTGCTTTTCCCGGTTAGGGGTTGTCACAGCGGAACTCCGGTCCGCTATTGATTGGCAGTAGATTTTTACGTGCCGAGTTGCCAGCTCTGGCGCACAACCTTCAATGAAGGTGTGTCCATTCACGCATGTCTCCACACAGAAGACGCTCTACCTGAGAATCGAACAGGACAACGTCTTACTGTGAGCCGACAACGCTACCGCAGCACCACCACCGCAGTTCCTCATATCTGCTTCACTAAAAGTCTAAATTCAATATTTATACTGTCTGTACATGCAGAGAAACATAAAGATAATGGCTGCATTACTGAACTCCTTGCAGGGTAGTTGGAGGCAAGCTTTAAATACCCAGAGCTATAAATCCAAACCCCCTGTTAATAGTATTACTTAATGCCCTTATTAGTAATATAGCATAATGCATACAGTGAATAGACTACATATGTTTGGAGATGACAGTGATTCGAGAATGAATAGACATACACAAAATCTTAGCTGAGTCTGGAGAAGGGAATAAAAATAAACGTATTCACTTAAAATCCGACAGTTCACTCTCAAGTGAATGAGAAGCCATTTTACATACAAAAAATATATCAGAGACTGAAGTATGCATCTTTTACAGGCACTGAAAAATGCTGAAGGCGATTGAAACACGATAAGAGAGGCTGATAGTTCCACAAATTTATTTTCCAATATATGTTAGCGCTTTCGGCAAGTTAAATAACTCGCCTTCATCAGACAAACAAACAGTGGGATGACTTTACACTGCTGTTTAAATATACACTACCAATGCACTTTAACCAATCATTTGAGTTACCATTCCATTCCAATTAAAAACCATGGGAACTTGAAAATAAATGTAAAACACCACATCCTATAATGTGAGATGATGTTACTACGTGTTGCTAGCCATTAAGTATACACTCTGTGTAAAATTACACACAATAAAGCTTCATTTTAAAAATTAACTACTAAAAAGTATATGTAATATACTTACATATAATTTAACAAGTGAAAATAGATGAATGTATGGATAAACAAGAAACATCTTACTAGAATCTTGCTAATGTTCCTTGTTATTATGTTTACTAAAAAATCCCGTTTTTTTTAAATTTTATTACAGTTGTTGAACACATGTCATTGTTTTTCAAATACGGAAAATCTTATTGAGTCGTGCAGAAAGGCGCCCTCCCCACTTACACATACCTTGTTAAATGTTGCCAGTATTGTTCAATGAGGTTAAATTGGAGAAGGCGTCTACCTTTTGGGTTAAAGCATCGACTCTTTTAAGAAGTGCTTCGACTAGCACTGTTAAGTTCCCTGGAGAGTTGGTGCTGCTACTGTTGTTGTCATCCTGCTGCGAGAACAGCGTTGGAGAAACAGCTTCTCCGGTTCCGTTCGCCATGCCCAAAACACTTAAAATAAGACAAAATATCCACAAACCACTGAAAAATGCTGAAGGCGATTGAAACACGATAAGAGAGGCTGATAGTTCCACAAATTTATTTTCCAATATATGTTAGCGCTTTCGGCAAGTTAAATAACTCGCTAACTGTTGCTAGCCATTAAGTATACATTTCTTTGGTCAACTGTACCACAGTTCCATACTTAACGTGTTACGAAATTCGTTCAGAATTTGACACACATTAACATAGTAAACAACCTGCTAGATTAATTTAGTAGTGGGGTTGTTTGTATAACATTTAACAAGGTATGTGTAAGTGGGGAGGGCGCCTTTCTGCACGACTCAATAAGATTGTCAGTATTTGAAAAACAATGACATGTGTTCAACAACTGTAATAAAATTTAAAAAAAACGGGATTTTTTAGTAAACATAATAACAAGGAACATTAGCAAGATTCTAGTAAGATGTTTCTTGTTTATCCATACATTCATCTATTTTCACTTGTTAAATTATATGTAAGTATATTACATATACTTTTTAGTAGTTCATTTTTAAAATGAAGCTTTATTGTGTGTAATTTTACATAGAGTGTATACTTAATGGCTAGCAACACGTAGTAACATCATCTCACATTATAGGATGTGGTGTTTTACATTTATTTTCAAGTTCCCATGGTTTTTAATTGGAATGGAATGGTAACTCAAATGATTGGTTAAAGTGCATTGGTAGTGTATATTTAAACAGCAGTGTAAAGTCATCCCACTGTTTGTTTGTCTGATGAAGGCGAGTTATTTAACTTGCCGAAAGCGCTAACATATATTGGAAAATAAATTTGTGGAACTATCAGCCTCTCTTATCGTGTTTCAATCGCCTTCAGCATTTTTCAGTGGTTTGTGGATATTTTGTCTTATTTTAAATCTTTTACAGGCAGGCAAACAACCAACATTCCTCATGCAGGGAAAATACACTCCTCCCTACTTACATACCCCTAACTCAACCCTTGTGACAGAGTGAGGAAAGCAGAATCTCTGCAGTACATTGCACACTGGACTTATGCAGCAAGGACTGCTGTAGTGCTTACAAGTCAAGCATACAGTAATGGAAAAAAGTCAGTTCAATCGGGTGTTCTGGACAGTTTGAAACAGATCAAGTAACAGCTGATCACGTGTAGAGAAGCCAACATTGTCACTCTAACTAGGACAATAGACTCGGAAGATGAAGATAACGTGAATCATATTTTTTGTGTTTAAATAAGTGGAATTAAAGCAGATTTAGGGAGAAAGCTCTCTCTGAAGAGTG